>NC_133161.1:109728597-109956597 GCF_040802235.1 Manis javanica
CAAATCACAGAACAACACATCACACGGCACACACAAGCATCACACACCGAAAGTAATAATATCGCAACTCATCACACACACAACTCAATAACATCAACAATGCAACAACACACATACAGAGCAACGCAACCACTGCACACCACACATAAAGCCACACGCAACACGCACTCAAGGAGCAGCCACAACGCACACAACTCCCGCAGACACGTACGTAGAGAACACACACACACACACACACACACACACACACACACACACAGAACCTCTCAACACGCACACGGCACAACACAGAGAACAACGCACACCTCAAACATCGCAGGGCAGAAGAGCGCACAATTCACGCAAATCACACTGCAATGAGCACACACAATGCACACCAGGAGGCACGCAAACAAGCACAGCCACACACACAGACCACACACATCTCACATCACACACAGAACTCAACCAAACACACACACAACCTCTCAAACGCAGCCAAGCACAAATCCCAATCACACACGCAAAACAGACACACCACATACAAAACCAAGTGCGACACACACACACACACACACACACACAAAACCAACGAAAACCCACGTAGCGCACACTTCACACACCACGCATCGCACGCACGACCACGCACAGACAACCCACGCTCAGGTCCATGCACACGGGCTGCACTGTGCAGCGCGTACACACACAGAACCCAGAGTGTATCAACACAAGTCACAGGACACACACCAGACACGTCGAAGCACGCAGCTGCTCACAACACACGCCAGCGACATTTCGCAGAGTACCCACAGCACACACAATGAGGCACAGGAAACAAGCACAACCACACAGACAACCAGTTTCAAATCACACACGTAACACACACGCAACCACTCAAACACAGCAACACCTCAGTCACAGTCGCAGACACACGAAACGCGCAAAACCCTCTCAGACATAAAGGCGAAACACACAACCAACAGAGGAGACAGCATACCTTTCATTTCACACACTACACGCTACGCACACAACCACGTAGAGACAACACCACCCAGACAGCCTCACACAGGAGCGCAGAACGGAACACACACTACACAGAAGCATGACACACACCGGACACATCCACATCAAGGCACATAACTGCTCACAATACACATGAAATTCATTGCACAGATGCCCTACTGCAGCACACCATGAGACATACTAAAACAAGCACAACCACACGCGGCCAGCACATCCCTCATCATGCGCATAACACGCGCACCCGAACGTCACCTCAACCGCTTGGTGCTGCCGGCTTTTCAACCTGTTGAACAGAACGCCCAAACGTCCTGCTTCCAATGCCCGTACAGAAAGCAACTTGCCCTGCCTCTTCCCCTGAGGCTGGGCAGAAGACCTCGTCATAGTAGTCTTGTGCCTGGGAGTGTGAATACATATCAGAAGCTCGCCTTCACACAGCAGTGTTTAGCCGCCAATCTGGATATGGCTGAGCAGCCGATCACGTGGGCTGAGCCGGCAGCGTCAGGGCCTTCTCTGCAGGACAACAGCTCTGCGGCTCAGGGCCCATATGCCACCAGGCTCTGGAGCAGCTTGCACACACATGTCTCTTGCTGACACGATGCCTGGGGACTGAAGCCGACGGGCACTTAGTTCTCAATGCTCAGACTGTGGCATGGGAGATCGGCTCACATACCCCACGGACCAACCTGGGCATCTCTGAAGCAGCCACATAGTCGCAGGAAAAGCGACTTTTTAAGTTTCCACGCGAAATTCGTTGCATGCGGGCATTTCCCTTACAGCCGGGCTTCCTCGGCAAGGCCTCACGCTAGGGGGGCCACACAAGCGAGCACCCCCGCCGCTCAGCGAAAGGGAGCTCTACGCGGCAGAGTCCACGCGGGCACTTAGAGTGCAGGCACGCGGGACAGACGTGGAAAGCACACGACAAGGTAAATTCGTTGTATGCGGGCATTCCCCCCGACAGCCAGGCCGCACGTCGATGGCCACACAAGCAAGTGCCCGGCACTCAGCAAAAGAGAGCTCTACGCAGGAGGAGACTTCACTCAGGTGCCTGGAGTGCAGGCACACGGGACACACACGGAAAGCGTGTAGCAAGCTCAGTTTCCGAGCAAAGCTGACTTGCCTCCACTGCTGCTTCCTTCAGAGCATCTCGTTCTGCAACTTCCTAGTGTGTCTAGTGCGAAGGCCTCATCGCAGCCCACTTACGCCCTCGAGATAAAGGGCGTACAGAGAAGACCGCCTTCTACTGCAATGTTTACTCTTTTCCTCATCCCCTAGGAGAATATTGCACGCAAGGCGAAAGCAGCCTGGTATTCTCTCAGGGAGGGAGGGGTCGCCTCAGTGCACGGTGAGTCGTTTCCCCAGCAAAGTCTGGCATAAGGCTCTCTCTCCTGCAGCAGTTTCTGACACGTTCCGACAAAGGCATCTTCAGGGCCTTGCGATGAAATGGGTGAGGGGGCTTTTTTGCGTCCTCAGGGGAAAAGGCCCGCCTGGAGGTTTACGAACGTGTGGAGAGAACGGACAAGCACGAGAGGCGGTCTTCCGTGCACTTGAATGCACAAGTCCCTCAACACACAAACAGCACATCACACTCCACATCAAACCCCACCACACACCGAGAACATAACTGCACACCACCACACACGGGAACCACGGCTCTCGGAGGGAACACAACATAACACGCACAGTGAGGCACACGGACCGAGCTTGACCGTACACAGTACCCACATCACAAATTGCACTCACTACTCCAAGAGCCGACCACACACGCACAAACTGTCAAACGCAACTACCCACATAGAAACCCACATGCGAAACGCACACAAACCACGACAGAAAGAACACCGAGTTCATGCAACGCCCATTTCACACACTACACACACCACTCCAGACACACACAGCACGTACAGCGCGCAGAGCCTCACAGAATGCACAATGCCAAACACGCAACACATACACGAAGGTATCAGTCATAACACGCAAAATATCTCACTCAACTTGCAGAACGCACAGGCCACAGAACAGAGTAGAATACACACAACACAAACACAAATCACAGAACAACACATCACACGGCACACACAAGCATCACACACCGAAAGTAATAATATCGCAACTCATCACACACACAACTCAATAACATCAACAATGCAACAACACACATACAGAGCAACGCAACCACTGCACACCACACATAAAGCCACACGCAACACGCACTCAAGGAGCAGCCACAACGCACACAACTCCGCAGACACGTTAGTAGAGAACACACACACACACACACACACACACACACACACAGAACCTCTCAACACGCACACGGCACAACACAGAGAACAACGCACACCTCAAACATCGCAGGGCAGAAGAGCGCACAATTCACGCAAATCACACTGCAATGAGCACACACAATGCACACCAGGAGGCACGCAAACAAGCACAGCCACACACACAGACCACACACATCTCACATCACACGCAGAACTCAACCAAACACACACACAACCTCTCAAACGCAGCCAAGCACAAATCCCAATCACACACGCAAAACAGACACACCACATACAAAACCAAGTGCGACACACACACACACACACACACACACAAAACCAACGAAAACCCACGTAGCGCACACTTCACACACCACGCATCGCACGCACGACCACGCACAGACAACCCACGCTCACGTCCATGCACACGGGCTGCACTGTGCAGCGCGTACACACACAGAACCCAGAGTGTATCAACACAAGTCACAGGACGCACACCAGACACGTCGAAGCACGCAGCTGCTCACAACACACGCCAGCGACATTTCGCAGAGTACCCACAGCACACACAATGAGGCACAGGAAACAAGCACAACCACACAGACAACCAGTTTCAAATCACACACGTAACACACACGCAACCACTCAAACACAGCAACACCTCAGTCACAGTCGCAGACGCACGAAACGCGCAAAACCCTCTCAGACATAAAGGCGAAACGCACAACCAACAGAGGAGACAGCATACCTTTCATTTCACACACTACACGCTACGCACACAACCACGTAGAGACAACACCACCCAGACAGCCTCACACAGGAGCGCAGAACGGAACACACACTACACAGAAGCATGACACACACCGGACACATCCACATCAAGGCACATAACTGCTCACAATACACATGAAATTCATTGCACAGATGCCCTACTGCAGCACACCATGAGACATACTAAAACAAGCACAACCACACGCGGCCAGCACATCCCTCATCATGCGCATAGCACGCGCAGCCGAACGTCACCTCAACCGCTTGGTGCTGCCGGCTTTTCAACCTGTTGAACAGAACGCCCACACGTCCTGCTTCCAATGCCCGTACAGAAAGCAACTTGCCCTGCCTCTTCCCCTGAGGCTGGGCAGAAGACCTCGTCATAGTAGTCTTGTGCCTGGGAGTGTGAATACATATCAGAAGCTCGCCTTCACACAGCAGTGTTTAGCCGCCAATCTGGATATGGCTGAGCAGCCGATCACGTGGGCTGAGCCGGCAGCGTCAGGGCCTTCTCTGCAGGACAACAGCTCTGCGGCTCAGGGCCCATCTGCCACCAGGCTCTGGAGCAGCTTGCACACACATGTCTCTTGCTGACACGATGCCTGGGGACTGAAGCCGACGGGCACTTAGTTTTCAATGCTCAGACTGTGGCATGGGAGATCGGCTCACATACCCCACGGACCAACCTGGGCATCTCTGAAGCAGCCACATAGTCGCAGGAAAAGCGACTTTTTAAGTTTCCACGCGAAATTCGTTGCATGCGGGCATTTCCCTTACAGCCGGGCTTCCTCGGCAAGGCCTCACGCTAGGGGGCCACACAAGCGAGCACCCCCGCCGCTCAGCGAAAGGGAGCTCTACGCGGCAGAGTCCACGCGGGCACTTAGAGTGCAGGCACGCGGGACAGACGTGGAAAGCACACGACAAGGTAAATTCGTTGTATGCGGGCATTCCCCCCGACAGCCAGGCCGCACGTCGATGGCCACACAAGCGAGTGCCCGGCACTCAGCAAAAGAGAGCTCTACGCAGGAGGAGACTTCACTCAGGTGCCTGGAGTGCAGGCACACGGGACACACACGGAAAGCGTGTAGCAAGCTCAGTTTCCGAGCAAAGCTGACTTGCCTCCACTGCTGCTTCCTTCAGAGCATCTCGTTCTGCAACTTCCTAGTGTGTCTAGTGCGAAGGCCTCATCGCAGCCCACTTACGCCCTCGAGATAAAGGGCGTACAGAGAAGACCGCCTTCTACTGCAATGTTTACTCTTTTCCTCATCCCCTAGGAGAATATTGCACGCAAGGCGAAAGCAGCCTGGTATTCTCTCAGGGAGGGAGGGGTCGCCTCAGTGCACGGTGAGTCGTTTCCCCAGCAAAGTCTGGCATAAGGCTCTCTCTCCTGCAGCAGTTTCTGACACGTTCCGACAAAGGCATCTTCAGGGCCTTGCGATGAAATGGGTGAGGGGGCTTTTTTGCATCCTCAGGGGAAAAGGCCCGCCTGGAGGATTACGAACGTGTGGAGAGAACGGACAAGCACGAGAGGCGGTCTTCTGTGCACTTGAATGCACAAGTCCCTCAACACACAAACAGCACATCACACTCCACATCAAACCCCACCACACACCGAGAACATAACTGCACACCACCACACACGGGAACCACGGCTCTCGGAGGGAACACAACATAACACGCACAGTGAGGCACACGGACCGAGCTTGACCGTACACAGTACCCACATCACAAATTGCACTCACTACTCCAAGAGCCGACCACACGCACAAACTGTCAAACGCAACCACCCACATAGAAACCCACATGCGAAACGCACACAAACCACGACAGAAAGAACACCGAGTTCATGCAACGCCCATTTCACACACTACACACACCACTCCAGACACACACAGCACGTACAGCACGCAGAGCCTCACAGAATGCACAATGCCAAACATGCAACACATACACGAAGGTATCAGTCATAACACGCAAAATATCTCACTCAACTTGCAAAACGCACAGGCCACAGAACAGAGTAGAATACACACAACACAAACACAAATCACAGAACAACACATCACACGGCACACACAAGCATCACACACCGAAAGTAATAATATCGCAACTCATCACACACACAACTCAATAACATCAACAATGCAACAACACACACACAGAGCAACGCAACCACTGCACACCACACATAAAGCCACACGCAACACACACTCAAGGAGCAGCCACAACGCACACAACACCCGCAGACACGTACGTAGAGAACACACACACACACACACACACACACACAGAACCTCTCAACACGCACACGGCACAACACAGAGAACAACGCACACCTCAAACATCGCAGGGCAGAAGAGCGCACAATTCACGCAAATCACACTGCAATGAGCACACACAATGCACACCAGGAGGCACGCAAACAAGCACAGCCACACACACAGACCACACACATCTCACATCACACGCAGAACTCAACCAAACACACACACAACCTCTCAAACGCAGCCAAGCACAAATCCCAATCACACACGCAAAACAGACACACCACATACAAAACCAAGTGCGACACACACACACACACACACACACACACAAAACCAACGAAAACCCACGTAGCGCACACTTCACACACCACGCATCGCACGCACGACCACGCACAGACAACCCACGCTCACGTCCATGCACACGGGCTGCACTGTGCAGCGCGTACACACACAGAACCCAGAGTGTATCAACACAAGTCACAGGACGCACACCAGACACGTCGAAGCACGCAGCTGCTCACAACACACGCCAGCGACATTTCGCAGAGTACCCACAGCACACACAATGAGGCACAGGAAACAAGCACAACCACACAGACAACCAGTTTCAAATCACACACGTAACACACACGCAACCACTCAAACACAGCAACACCTCAGTCACAGTCGCAGACGCACGAAACGCGCAAAACCCTCTCAGAAATAAAGGCGAAACGCACAACCAACAGAGGAGACAGCATACCTTTCATTTCACACACTACACGCTACGCACACAACCACGTAGAGACAACACCACCCAGACAGCCTCACACAGGAGCGCAGAACGGAACACACACTACACAGAAGCATGACACACACCGGACACATCCACATCAAGGCACATAACTGCTCACAATACACATGAAATTCATTGCACAGATGCCCTACTGCAGCACACCATGAGACATACTAAAACAAGCACAACCACACGCGGCCAGCACATCCCTCATCATGCGCATAACACGCGCAGCCGAACGTCACCTCAACCGCTTGGTGCTGCCGGCTTTTCAACCTGTTGAACAGAACGCCCACACGTCCTGCTTCCAATGCCCGTACAGAAAGCAACTTGCCCTGCCTCTTCCCCTGAGGCTGGGCAGAAGACCTCGTCATAGTAGTCTTGTGCCTGGGAGTGTGAATACATATCAGAAGCTCGCCTTCACACAGCAGTGTTTAGCCGCCAATCTGGATATGGCTGAGCAGCCGATCACGTGGGCTGAGCCGGCAGCGTCAGGGCCTTCTCTGCAGGACAACAGCTCTGCGGCTCAGGGCCCATCTGCCACCAGGCTCTGGAGCAGCTTGCACACACATGTCTCTTGCTGACACGATGCCTGGGGACTGAAGCCGACGGGCACTTAGTTTTCAATGCTCAGACTGTGGCATGGGAGATCGGCTCACATACCCCACGGACCAACCTGGGCATCTCTGAAGCAGCCACATAGTCGCAGGAAAAGCGACTTTTTAAGTTTCCACGCGAAATTCGTTGCATGCGGGCATTTCCCTTACAGCCGGGCTTCCTCGGCAAGGCCTCACGCTAGGGGGCCACACAAGCGAGCACCCCCGCCGCTCAGCGAAAGGGAGCTCTACGCGGCAGAGTCCACGCGGGCACTTAGAGTGCAGGCACGCGGGACAGACGTGGAAAGCACACGACAAGGTAAATTCGTTGTATGCGGGCATTCCCCCCGACAGCCAGGCCGCACGTCGATGGCCACACAAGCGAGTGCCCGGCACTCAGCAAAAGAGAGCTCTACGCAGGAGGAGACTTCACTCAGGTGCCTGGAGTGCAGGCACACGGGACACACACGGAAAGCGTGTAGCAAGCTCAGTTTCCGAGCAAAGCTGACTTGCCTCCACTGCTGCTTCCTTCAGAGCATCTCGTTCTGCAACTTCCTAGTGTGTCTAGTGCGAAGGCCTCATCGCAGCCCACTTACGCCCTCGAGATAAAGGGCGTACAGAGAAGACCGCCTTCTACTGCAATGTTTACTCTTTTCCTCATCCCCTAGGAGAATATTGCACGCAAGGCGAAAGCAGCCTGGTATTCTCTCAGGGAGGGAGGGGTCGCCTCAGTGCACGGTGAGTCGTTTCCCCAGCAAAGTCTGGCATAAGGCTCTCTCTCCTGCAGCAGTTTCTGACACGTTCCGACAAAGGCATCTTCAGGGCCTTGCGATGAAATGGGTGAGGGGGCTTTTTTGCGTCCTCAGGGGAAAAGGCCCGCCTGGAGGATTACGAACGTGTGGAGAGAACGGACAAGCACGAGAGGTGGTCTTCTGTGCACTTGAATGCACAAGTCCCTCAACACACAAACAGCACATCACACTCCACATCAAACCCCACCACACACTGAGAACATAACTGCACACCACCACACACGAGAACCACGGCTCTCGGAGGGAACACAACATAACACGCACAGTGAGGCACACGGACCGAGCTTGACCGTACACAGTACCCACATCACAAATTGCACTCACTACTCCAAGAGCCGACCACACGCACAAACTGTCAAACGCAACCACCCACATAGAAACCCACATGCGAAACGCACACAAACCACGACAGAAAGAACACCGAGTTCATGCAACGCCCATTTCACACACTACACACACCACTCCAGACACACACAGCACGTACAGCGCGCAGAGCCTCACAGAATGCACAATGCCAAACACGCAACACATACACGAAGGTATCAGTCATAACACGCAAAATATCTCACTCAACTTGCAAAACGCACAGGCCACAGAACAGAGTAGAATACACAAAACACAAACACAAATCACAGAACAACACATCACACGGCACACACAAGCATCACACACCGAAAGTAATAATATCGCAACTCATCACACACACAACTCAATAACATCAACAATGCAACAACACACACACAGAGCAACGCAACCACTGCACACCACACATAAAGCCACACGCAACACACACTCAAGGAGCAGCCACAACGCACACAACACCCGCAGACACGTACGTAGAGAACACACACACACACACACACACACACACACAGAACCTCTCAACACGCACACGGCACAACACAGAGAACAACGCACACCTCAAACATCGCAGGGCAGAAGAGCGCACAATTCACGCAAATCACACTGCAATGAGCACACACAATGCACACCAGGAGGCACGCAAACAAGCACAGCCACACACACAGACCACACACATCTCACATCACACGCAGAACTCAACCAAACACACACACAACCTCTCAAACGCAGCCAAGCACAAATCCCAATCACACACGCAAAACAGACACACCACATACAAAACCAAGTGCGACACACACACACACACACACACACAAAACCAACGAAAACCCACGTAGCGCACACTTCACACACCACGCATCGCACGCACGACCACGCACAGACAACCCACGCTCACGTCCATGCACACGGGCTGCACTGTGCAGCGCGTACACACACAGAACCCAGAGTGTATCAACACAAGTCACAGGACGCACACCAGACACGTCGAAGCACGCAGCTGCTCACAACACACGCCAGCGACATTTCGCAGAGTACCCACAGCACACACAATGAGGCACAGGAAACAAGCACAACCACACAGACAACCAGTTTCAAATCACACACGTAACACACACGCAACCACTCAAACACAGCAACACCTCAGTCACAGTCGCAGACGCACGAAACGCGCAAAACCCTCTCAGACATAAAGGCGAAACGCACAACCAACAGAGGAGACAGCATACCTTTCATTTCACACACTACACGCTACGCACACAACCACGTAGAGACAACACCACCCAGACAGCCTCACACAGGAGCGCAGAACGGAACACACACTACACAGAAGCATGACACACACCGGACACATCCACATCAAGGCACATAACTGCTCACAATACACATGAAATTCATTGCACAGATGCCCTACTGCAGCACACCATGAGACATACTAAAACAAGCACAACCACACGCGGCCAGCACATCCCTCATCATGCGCATAGCACGCGCAGCCGAACGTCACCTCAACCGCTTGGTGCTGCCGGCTTTTCAACCTGTTGAACAGAACGCCCACACGTCCTGCTTCCAATGCCCGTACAGAAAGCAACTTGCCCTGCCTCTTCCCCTGAGGCTGGGCAGAAGACCTCGTCATAGTAGTCTTGTGCCTGGGAGTGTGAATACATATCAGAAGCTCGCCTTCACACAGCAGTGTTTAGCCGCCAATCTGGATATGGCTGAGCAGCCGATCACGTGGGCTGAGCCGGCAGCGTCAGGGCCTTCTCTGCAGGACAACAGCTCTGCGGCTCAGGGCCCATCTGCCACCAGGCTCTGGAGCAGCTTGCACACACATGTCTCTTGCTGACACGATGCCTGGGGACTGAAGCCGACGGGCACTTAGTTTTCAATGCTCAGACTGTGGCATGGGAGATCGGCTCACATACCCCACGGACCAACCTGGGCATCTCTGAAGCAGCCACATAGTCGCAGGAAAAGCGACTTTTTAAGTTTCCACGCGAAATTCGTTGCATGCGGGCATTTCCCTTACAGCCGGGCTTCCTCGGCAAGGCCTCACGCTAGGGGGCCACACAAGCGAGCACCCCCGCCGCTCAGCGAAAGGGAGCTCTACGCGGCAGAGTCCACGCGGGCACTTAGAGTGCAGGCACGCGGGACAGACGTGGAAAGCACACGACAAGGTAAATTCGTTGTATGCGGGCATTCCCCCCGACAGCCAGGCCGCACGTCGATGGCCACACAAGCGAGTGCCCGGCACTCAGCAAAAGAGAGCTCTACGCAGGAGGAGACTTCACTCAGGTGCCTGGAGTGCAGGCACACGGGACACACACGGAAAGCGTGTAGCAAGCTCAGTTTCCGAGCAAAGCTGACTTGCCTCCACTGCTGCTTCCTTCAGAGCATCTCGTTCTGCAACTTCCTAGTGTGTCTAGTGCGAAGGCCTCATCGCAGCCCACTTACGCCCTCGAGATAAAGGGCGTACAGAGAAGACCGCCTTCTACTGCAATGTTTACTCTTTTCCTCATCCCCTAGGAGAATATTGCACGCAAGGCGAAAGCAGCCTGGTATTCTCTCAGGGAGGGAGGGGTCGCCTCAGTGCACGGTGAGTCGTTTCCCCAGCAAAGTCTGGCATAAGGCTCTCTCTCCTGCAGCAGTTTCTGACACGTTCCGACAAAGGCATCTTCAGGGCCTTGCGATGAAATGGGTGAGGGGGCTTTTTTGCATCCTCAGGGGAAAAGGCCCGCCTGGAGGATTACGAACGTGTGGAGAGAACGGACAAGCACGAGAGGCGGTCTTCTGTGCACTTGAATGCACAAGTCCCTCAACACACAAACAGCACATCACACTCCACATCAAACCCCACCACACACCGAGAACATAACTGCACACCACCACACACGGGAACCACGGCTCTCGGAGGGAACACAACATAACACGCACAGTGAGGCACACGGACCGAGCTTGACCGTACACAGTACCCACATCACAAATTGCACTCACTACTCCAAGAGCCGACCACACGCACAAACTGTCAAACGCAACCACCCACATAGAAACCCACATGCGAAACGCACACAAACCACGACAGAAAGAACACCGAGTTCATGCAACGCCCATTTCACACACTACACACACCACTCCAGACACACACAGCACGTACAGCACGCAGAGCCTCACAGAATGCACAATGCCAAACATGCAACACATACACGAAGGTATCAGTCATAACACGCAAAATATCTCACTCAACTTGCAAAACGCACAGGCCACAGAACAGAGTAGAATACACACAACACAAACACAAATCACAGAACAACACATCACACGGCACACACAAGCATCACACACCGAAAGTAATAATATCGCAACTCATCACACACACAACTCAATAACATCAACAATGCAACAACACACACACAGAGCAACGCAACCACTGCACACCACACATAAAGCCACACGCAACACACACTCAAGGAGCAGCCACAACGCACACAACACCCGCAGACACGTACGTAGAGAACACACACACACACACACACACACACACACAGAACCTCTCAACACGCACACGGCACAACACAGAGAACAACGCACACCTCAAACATCGCAGGGCAGAAGAGCGCACAATTCACGCAAATCACACTGCAATGAGCACACACAATGCACACCAGGAGGCACGCAAACAAGCACAGCCACACACACAGACCACACACATCTCACATCACACGCAGAACTCAACCAAACACACACACAACCTCTCAAACGCAGCCAAGCACAAATCCCAATCACACACGCAAAACAGACACACCACATACAAAACCAAGTGCGACACACACACACACACACACACACACACAAAACCAACGAAAACCCACGTAGCGCACACTTCACACACCACGCATCGCACGCACGACCACGCACAGACAACCCACGCTCACGTCCATGCACACGGGCTGCACTGTGCAGCGCGTACACACACAGAACCCAGAGTGTATCAACACAAGTCACAGGACGCACACCAGACACGTCGAAGCACGCAGCTGCTCACAACACACGCCAGCGACATTTCGCAGAGTACCCACAGCACACACAATGAGGCACAGGAAACAAGCACAACCACACAGACAACCAGTTTCAAATCACACACGTAACACACACGCAACCACTCAAACACAGCAACACCTCAGTCACAGTCGCAGACGCACGAAACGCGCAAAACCCTCTCAGAAATAAAGGCGAAACGCACAACCAACAGAGGAGACAGCATACCTTTCATTTCACACACTACACGCTACGCACACAACCACGTAGAGACAACACCACCCAGACAGCCTCACACAGGAGCGCAGAACGGAACACACACTACACAGAAGCATGACACACACCGGACACATCCACATCAAGGCACATAACTGCTCACAATACACATGAAATTCATTGCACAGATGCCCTACTGCAGCACACCATGAGACATACTAAAACAAGCACAACCACACGCGGCCAGCACATCCCTCATCATGCGCATAACACGCGCAGCCGAACGTCACCTCAACCGCTTGGTGCTGCCGGCTTTTCAACCTGTTGAACAGAACGCCCACACGTCCTGCTTCCAATGCCCGTACAGAAAGCAACTTGCCCTGCCTCTTCCCCTGAGGCTGGGCAGAAGACCTCGTCATAGTAGTCTTGTGCCTGGGAGTGTGAATACATATCAGAAGCTCGCCTTCACACAGCAGTGTTTAGCCACCAATCTGGATATGGCTGAGCAGCCGATCACGTGGGCTGAGCCGGCAGCGTCAGGGCCTTCTCTGCAGGACAACAGCTCTGCGGCTCAGGGCCCATCTGCCACCAGGCTCTGGAGCAGCTTGCACACACATGTCTCTTGCTGACACGATGCCTGGGGACTGAAGCCGACGGGCACTTAGTTTTCAATGCTCAGACTGTGGCATGGGAGATCGGCTCACATACCCCACGGACCAACCTGGGCATCTCTGAAGCAGCCACATAGTCGCAGGAAAAGCGACTTTTTAAGTTTCCACGCGAAATTCGTTGCATGCGGGCATTTCCCTTACAGCCGGGCTTCCTCGGCAAGGCCTCACGCTAGGGGGCCACACAAGCGAGCACCCCCGCCGCTCAGCGAAAGGGAGCTCTACGCGGCAGAGTCCACGCGGGCACTTAGAGTGCAGGCACGCGGGACAGACGTGGAAAGCACACGACAAGGTAAATTCGTTGTATGCGGGCATTCCCCCCGACAGCCAGGCCGCACGTCGATGGCCACACAAGCGAGTGCCCGGCACTCAGCAAAAGAGAGCTCTACGCAGGAGGAGACTTCACTCAGGTGCCTGGAGTGCAGGCACACGGGACACACACGGAAAGCGTGTAGCAAGCTCAGTTTCCGAGCAAAGCTGACTTGCCTCCACTGCTGCTTCCTTCAGAGCATCTCGTTCTGCAACTTCCTAGTGTGTCTAGTGCGAAGGCCTCATCGCAGCCCACTTACGCCCTCGAGATAAAGGGCGTACAGAGAAGACCGCCTTCTACTGCAATGTTTACTCTTTTCCTCATCCCCTAGGAGAATATTGCACGCAAGGCGAAAGCAGCCTGGTATTCTCTCAGGGAGGGAGGGGTCGCCTCAGTGCACGGTGAGTCGTTTCCCCAGCAAAGTCTGGCATAAGGCTCTCTCTCCTGCAGCAGTTTCTGACACGTTCCGACAAAGGCATCTTCAGGGCCTTGCGATGAAATGGGTGAGGGGGCTTTTTTGCGTCCTCAGGGGAAAAGGCCCGCCTGGAGGATTACGAACGTGTGGAGAGAACGGACAAGCACGAGAGGCGGTCTTCTGTGCACTTGAATGCACAAGTCCCTCAACACACAAACAGCACATCACACTCCACATCAAACCCCCCCACACACTGAGAACATAACTGCACACCACCACACACGAGAACCACGGCTCTCGGAGGGAACACAACATAACACGCACAGTGAGGCACACGGACCGAGCTTGACCGTACACAGTACCCACATCACAAATTGCACTCACTACTCCAAGAGCCGACCACACGCACAAACTGTCAAACGCAACCACCCACATAGAAACCCACATGCGAAACGCACACAAACCACGACAGAAAGAACACCGAGTTCATGCAACGCCCATTTCACACACTACACACACCACTCCAGACACACACAGCACGTACAGCGCGCAGAGCCTCACAGAATGCACAATGCCAAACACGCAACACATACACGAAGGTATCAGTCATAACACGCAAAATATCTCACTCAACTTGCAAAACGCACAGGCCACAGAACAGAGTAGAATACACACAACACAAACACAAATCACAGAACAACACATCACACGGCACACACAAGCATCACACACCGAAAGTAATAATATCGCAACTCATCACACACACAACTCAATAACATCAACAATGCAACAACACACACACAGAGCAACGCAACCACTGCACACCACACATAAAGCCACACGCAACACACACTCAAGGAGCAGCCACAACGCACACAACACCCGCAGACACGTACGTAGAGAACACACACACACACACACACACACACACACACACAGAACCTCTCAACACGCACACGGCACAACACAGAGAACAACGCACACCTCAAACATCGCAGGGCAGAAGAGCGCACAATTCACGCAAATCACACTGCAATGAGCACACACAATGCACACCAGGAGGCACGCAAACAAGCACAGCCACACACACAGACCACACACATCTCACATCACACGCAGAACTCAACCAAACACACACACAACCTCTCAAACGCAGCCAAGCACAAATCCCAATCACACACGCAAAACAGACACACCACATACAAAACCAAGTGCGACACACACACACACACACACACACAAAACCAACGAAAACCCACGTAGCGCACACTTCACACACCACGCATCGCACGCACGACCACGCACAGACAACCCACGCTCACGTCCATGCACACGGGCTGCACTGTGCAGCGCGTACACACACAGAACCCAGAGTGTATCAACACAAGTCACAGGACGCACACCAGACACGTCGAAGCACGCAGCTGCTCACAACACACGCCAGCGACATTTCGCAGAGTACCCACAGCACACACAATGAGGCACAGGAAACAAGCACAACCACACAGACAACCAGTTTCAAATCACACACGTAACACACACGCAACCACTCAAACACAGCAACACCTCAGTCACAGTCGCAGACGCACGAAACGCGCAAAACCCTCTCAGACATAAAGGCGAAACGCACAACCAACAGAGGAGACAGCATACCTTTCATTTCACACACTACACGCTACGCACACAACCACGTAGAGACAACACCACCCAGACAGCCTCACACAGGAGCGCAGAACGGAACACACACTACACAGAAGCATGACACACACCGGACACATCCACATCAAGGCACATAACTGCTCACAATACACATGAAATTCATTGCACAGATGCCCTACTGCAGCACACCATGAGACATACTAAAACAAGCACAACCACACGCGGCCAGCACATCCCTCATCATGCGCATAACACGCGCAGCCGAACGTCACCTCAACCGCTTGGTGCTGCCGGCTTTTCAACCTGTTGAACAGAACGCCCACACGTCCTGCTTCCAATGCCCGTACAGAAAGCAACTTGCCCTGCCTCTTCCCCTGAGGCTGGGCAGAAGACCTCGTCATAGTAGTCTTGTGCCTGGGAGTGTGAATACATATCAGAAGCTCGCCTTCACACAGCAGTGTTTAGCCGCCAATCTGGATATGGCTGAGCAGCCGATCACGTGGGCTGAGCCGGCAGCGTCAGGGCCTTCTCTGCAGGACAACAGCTCTGCGGCTCAGGGCCCATCTGCCACCAGGCTCTGGAGCAGCTTGCACACACATGTCTCTTGCTGACACGATGCCTGGGGACTGAAGCCGACGGGCACTTAGTTTTCAATGCTCAGACTGTGGCATGGGAGATCGGCTCACATACCCCACGGACCAACCTGGGCATCTCTGAAGCAGCCACATAGTCGCAGGAAAAGCGACTTTTTAAGTTTCCACGCGAAATTCGTTGCATGCGGGCATTTCCCTTACAGCCGGGCTTCCTCGGCAAGGCCTCACGCTAGGGGGCCACACAAGCGAGCACCCCCGCCGCTCAGCGAAAGGGAGCTCTACGCGGCAGAGTCCACGCGGGCACTTAGAGTGCAGGCACGCGGGACAGACGTGGAAAGCACATGACAAGGTAAATTCGTTGTATGCGGGCATTCCCCCCGACAGCCAGGCCGCACGTCGATGGCCACACAAGCGAGTGCCCGGCACTCAGCAAAAGAGAGCTCTACGCAGGAGGAGACTTCACTCAGGTGCCTGGAGTGCAGGCACACGGGACACACACGGAAAGCGTGTAGCAAGCTCAGTTTCCGAGCAAAGCTGACTTGCCTCCACTGCTGCTTCCTTCAGAGCATCTCGTTCTGCAACTTCCTAGTGTGTCTAGTGCGAAGGCCTCATCGCAGCCCACTTACGCCCTCGAGATAAAGGGCGTACAGAGAAGACCGCCTTCTACTGCAATGTTTACTCTTTTCCTCATCCCCTAGGAGAATATTGCACGCAAGGCGAAAGCAGCCTGGTATTCTCTCAGGGAGGGAGGGGTCGCCTCAGTGCACGGTGAGTCGTTTCCCCAGCAAAGTCTGGCATAAGGCTCTCTCTCCTGCAGCAGTTTCTGACACGTTCCGACAAAGGCATCTTCAGGGCCTTGCGATGAAATGGGTGAGGGGGCTTTTTTGCGTCCTCAGGGGAAAAGGCCCGCCTGGAGGATTACGAACGTGTGGAGAGAACGGACAAGCACGAGAGGCGGTCTTCTGTGCACTTGAATGCACAAGTCCCTCAACACACAAACAGCACATCACACTCCACATCAAACCCCACCACACACCGAGAACATAACTGCACACCACCACACACGGGAACCACGGCTCTCGGAGGGAACACAACATAACACGCACAGTGAGGCACACGGACCGAGCTTGACCGTACACAGTACCCACATCACAAATTGCACTCACTACTCCAAGAGCCGACCACACGCACAAACTGTCAAACGCGACCACCCACATAGAAACCCACATGCGAAACGCACACAAACCACGACAGAAAGAACACCGAGTTCATGCAACGCCCATTTCACACACTACACACACCACTCCAGACACACACAGCACGTACAGCGCGCAGAGCCTCACAGAATGCACAATGCCAAACACGCAACACATACACGAAGGTATCAGTCATAACACGCAAAATATCTCACTCAACTTGCAAAACGCACAGGCCACAGAACAGAGTAGAATACACACAACACAAACACAAATCACAGAACAACACATCACACGGCACACACAAGCATCACACACCGAAAGTAATAATATCGCAACTCATCACACACACAACTCAATAACATCAACAATGCAACAACACACACACAGAGCAACGCAACCACTGCACACCACACATAAAGCCACACGCAACACACACTCAAGGAGCAGCCACAACGCACACAACACCCGCAGACACGTACGTAGAGAACACACACACACACACACACACACACACACACACACAGAACCTCTCAACACGCACACGGCACAACACAGAGAACAACGCACACCTCAAACATCGCAGGGCAGAAGAGCGCACAATTCACGCAAATCACACTGCAATGAGCACACACAATGCACACCAGGAGGCACGCAAACAAGCACAGTCACACACACAGACCACACACATCTCACATCACACGCAGAACTCAACCAAACACACACACAACCTCTCAAACGCAGCCAAGCACAAATCCCAATCACACACGCAAAACAGACACACCACATACAAAACCAAGTGCGACACACACACACACACACACACACACAAAACCAACGAAAACCCACGTAGCGCACACTTCACACACCACGCATCGCACGCACGACCACGCACAGACAACCCACGCTCACGTCCATGCACACGGGCTGCACTGTGCAGCGCGTACACACACAGAACCCAGAGTGTATCAACACAAGTCACAGGACGCACACCAGACACGTCGAAGCACGCAGCTGCTCACAACACACGCCAGCGACATTTCGCAGAGTACCCACAGCACACACAATGAGGCACAGGAAACAAGCACAACCACACAGACAACCAGTTTCAAATCACACACGTAACACACACGCAACCACTCAAACACAGCAACACCTCAGTCACAGTCGCAGACGCACGAAACGCGCAAAACCCTCTCAGACATAAAGGCGAAACGCACAACCAACAGAGGAGACAGCATACCTTTCATTTCACACACTACACGCTACGCACACAACCACGTAGAGACAACACCACCCAGACAGCCTCACACAGGAGCGCAGAACGGAACACACACTACACAGAAGCATGACACACACCGGACACATCCACATCAAGGCACATAACTGCTCACAATACACATGAAATTCATTGCACAGATGCCCTACTGCAGCACACCATGAGACATACTAAAACAAGCACAACCACACGCGGCCAGCACATCCCTCATCATGCGCATAACACGCGCAGCCGAACGTCACCTCAACCGCTTGGTGCTGCCGGCTTTTCAACCTGTTGAACAGAACGCCCACACGTCCTGCTTCCAATGCCCGTACAGAAAGCAACTTGCCCTGCCTCTTCCCCTGAGGCTGGGCAGAAGACCTCGTCATAGTAGTCTTGTGCCTGGGAGTGTGAATACATATCAGAAGCTCGCCTTCACACAGCAGTGTTTAGCCGCCAATCTGGATATGGCTGAGCAGCCGATCACGTGGGCTGAGCCGGCAGCGTCAGGGCCTTCTCTGCAGGACAACAGCTCTGCGGCTCAGGGCCCATCTGCCACCAGGCTCTGGAGCAGCTTGCACACACATGTCTCTTGCTGACACGATGCCTGGGGACTGAAGCCGACGGGCACTTAGTTTTCAATGCTCAGACTGTGGCATGGGAGATCGGCTCACATACCCCACGGACCAACCTGGGCATCTCTGAAGCAGCCACATAGTCGCAGGAAAAGCGACTTTTTAAGTTTCCACGCGAAATTCGTTGCATGCGGGCATTTCCCTTACAGCCGGGCTTCCTCGGCAAGGCCTCACGCTAGGGGGCCACACAAGCGAGCACCCCCGCCGCTCAGCGAAAGGGAGCTCTACGCGGCAGAGTCCACGCGGGCACTTAGAGTGCAGGCACGCGGGACAGACGTGGAAAGCACACGACAAGGTAAATTCGTTGTATGCGGGCATTCCCCCCGACAGCCAGGCCGCACGTCGATGGCCACACAAGCGAGTGCCCGGCACTCAGCAAAAGAGAGCTCTACGCAGGAGGAGACTTCACTCAGGTGCCTGGAGTGCAGGCACACGGGACACACACGGAAAGCGTGTAGCAAGCTCAGTTTCCGAGCAAAGCTGACTTGCCTCCACTGCTGCTTCCTTCAGAGCATCTCGTTCTGCAACTTCCTAGTGTGTCTAGTGCGAAGGCCTCATCGCAGCCCACTTACGCCCTCGAGATAAAGGGCGTACAGAGAAGACCGCCTTCTACTGCAATGTTTACTCTTTTCCTCATCCCCTAGGAGAATATTGCACGCAAGGCGAAAGCAGCCTGGTATTCTCTCAGGGAGGGAGGGGTCGCCTCAGTGCACGGTGAGTCGTTTCCCCAGCAAAGTCTGGCATAAGGCTCTCTCTCCTGCAGCAGTTTCTGACACGTTCCGACAAAGGCATCTTCAGGGCCTTGCGATGAAATGGGTGAGGGGGCTTTTTTGCGTCCTCAGGGGAAAAGGCCCGCCTGGAGGATTACGAACGTGTGGAGAGAACGGACAAGCACGAGAGGCGGTCTTCTGTGCACTTGAATGCACAAGTCCCTCAACACACAAACAGCACATCACACTCCACATCAAACCCCACCACACACCGAGAACATAACTGCACACCACCACACACGGGAACCACGGCTCTCGGAGGGAACACAACATAACACGCACAGTGAGGCACACGGACCGAGCTTGACCGTACACAGTACCCACATCACAAATTGCACTCACTACTCCAAGAGCCGACCACACGCACAAACTGTCAAACGCGACCACCCACATAGAAACCCACATGCGAAACGCACACAAACCACGACAGAAAGAACACCGAGTTCATGCAACGCCCATTTCACACACTACACACACCACTCCAGACACACACAGCACGTACAGCGCGCAGAGCCTCACAGAATGCACAATGCCAAACACGCAACACATACACGAAGGTATCAGTCATAACACGCAAAATATCTCACTCAACTTGCAAAACGCACAGGCCACAGAACAGAGTAGAATACACACAACACAAACACAAATCACAGAACAACACATCACACGGCACACACAAGCATCACACACCGAAAGTAATAATATCGCAACTCATCACACACACAACTCAATAACATCAACAATGCAACAACACACACACAGAGCAACGCAACCACTGCACACCACACATAAAGCCACACGCAACACACACTCAAGGAGCAGCCACAACGCACACAACACCCGCAGACACGTACGTAGAGAACACACACACACACACACACACACAGAACCTCTCAACACGCACACGGCACATCACAGAGAACAACGCACACCTCAAACATCGCAGGGCAGAAGAGCGCACAATTCACGCAAATCACACTGCAATGAGCACACACAATGCACACCAGGAGGCACGCAAACAAGCACAGCCACACACACAGACCACACACATCTCACATCACACGCAGAACTCAACCAAACACACACACAACCTCTCAAACGCAGCCAAGCACAAATCCCAATCACACACGCAAAACAGACACACCACATACAAAACCAAGTGCGACACACACACACACACACACACACACAAAACCAACGAAAACCCACGTAGCGCACACTTCACACACCACGCATCGCACGCACGACCACGCACAGACAACCCACGCTCACGTCCATGCACACGGGCTGCACTGTGCAGCGCGTACACACACAGAACCCAGAGTGTATCAACACAAGTCACAGGACGCACACCAGACACGTCGAAGCACGCAGCTGCTCACAACACACGCCAGCGACATTTCACAGAGTACCCACAGCACACACAATGAGGCACAGGAAACAAGCACAACCACACAGACAACCAGTTTCAAATCACACACGTAACACACACGCAACCACTCAAACACAGCAACACCTCAGTCACAGTCGCAGACGCACGAAACGCGCAAAACCCTCTCAGACATAAAGGCGAAACGCACAACCAACAGAGGAGACAGCATACCTTTCATTTCACACACTACACGCTACGCACACAACCACGTAGAGACAACACCACCCAGACAGCCTCACACAGGAGCGCAGAACGGAACACACACTACACAGAAGCATGACACACACCGGACACATCCACATCAAGGCACATAACTGCTCACAATACACATGAAATTCATTGCACAGATGCCCTACTGCAGCACACCATGAGACATACTAAAACAAGCACAACCACACGCGGCCAGCACATCCCTCATCATGCGCATAACACGCGCAGCCGAACGTCACCTCAACCGCTTGGTGCTGCCGGCTTTTCAACCTGTTGAACAGAACGCCCACACGTCCTGCTTCCAATGCCCGTACAGAAAGCAACTTGCCCTGCCTCTTCCCCTGAGGCTGGGCAGAAGACCTCGTCATAGTAGTCTTGTGCCTGGGAGTGTGAATACATATCAGAAGCTCGCCTTCACACAGCAGTGTTTAGCCGCCAATCTGGATATGGCTGAGCAGCCGATCACGTGGGCTGAGCCGGCAGCGTCAGGGCCTTCTCTGCAGGACAACAGCTCTGCGGCTCAGGGCCCATCTGCCACCAGGCTCTGGAGCAGCTTGCACACACATGTCTCTTGCTGACACGATGCCTGGGGACTGAAGCCGACGGGCACTTAGTTTTCAATGCTCAGACTGTGGCATGGGAGATCGGCTCACATACCCCACGGACCAACCTGGGCATCTCTGAAGCAGCCACATAGTCGCAGGAAAAGCGACTTTTTAAGTTTCCACGCGAAATTCGTTGCATGCGGGCATTTCCCTTACAGCCGGGCTTCCTCGGCAAGGCCTCACGCTAGGGGGCCACACAAGCGAGCACCCCCGCCGCTCAGCGAAAGGGAGCTCTACGCGGCAGAGTCCACGCGGGCACTTAGAGTGCAGGCACGCGGGACAGACGTGGAAAGCACACGACAAGGTAAATTCGTTGTATGCGGGCATTCCCCCCGACAGCCAGGCCGCACGTCGATGGCCACACAAGCGAGTGCCCGGCACTCAGCAAAAGAGAGCTCTACGCAGGAGGAGACTTCACTCAGGTGCCTGGAGTGCAGGCACACGGGACACACACGGAAAGCGTGTAGCAAGCTCAGTTTCCGAGCAAAGCTGACTTGCCTCCACTGCTGCTTCCTTCAGAGCATCTCGTTCTGCAACTTCCTAGTGTGTCTAGTGCGAAGGCCTCATCGCAGCCCACTTACGCCCTCGAGATAAAGGGCGTACAGAGAAGACCGCCTTCTACTGCAATGTTTACTCTTTTCCTCATCCCCTAGGAGAATATTGCACGCAAGGCGAAAGCAGCCTGGTATTCTCTCAGGGAGGGAGGGGTCGCCTCAGTGCACGGTGAGTCGTTTCCCCAGCAAAGTCTGGCATAAGGCTCTCTCTCCTGCAGCAGTTTCTGACACGTTCCGACAAAGGCATCTTCAGGGCCTTGCGATGAAATGGGTGAGGGGGCTTTTTTGCGTCCTCAGGGGAAAAGGCCCGCCTGGAGGATTACGAACGTGTGGAGAGAACGGACAAGCACGAGAGGCGGTCTTCTGTGCACTTGAATGCACAAGTCCCTCAACACACAAACAGCACATCACACTCCACATCAAACCCCACCACACACCGAGAACATAACTGCACACCACCACACACGGGAACCACGGCTCTCGGAGGGAACACAACATAACACGCACAGTGAGGCACACGGACCGAGCTTGACCGTACACAGTACCCACATCACAAATTGCACTCACTACTCCAAGAGCCAACCACACGCACAAACTGTCAAACGCAACCACCCACATAGAAACCCACATGCGAAACGCACACAAACCACGACAGAAAGAACACCGAGTTCATGCAACGCCCATTTCACACACTACACACACCACTCCAGACACACACAGCACGTACAGCGCGCAGAGCCTCACAGAATGCACAATGCCAAACACGCAACACATACACGAAGGTATCAGTCATAACACGCAAAATATCTCACTCAACTTGCAAAACGCACAGGCCACAGAACAGAGTAGAATACACACAACACAAACACAAATCACAGAACAACACATCACACGGCACACACAAGCATCACACACCGAAAGTAATATCGCAACTCATCACACACACAACTCAATAACATCAACAATGCAACAACACACACACAGAGCAACGCAACCACTGCACACCACACATAAAGCCACACGCAACACACACTCAAGGAGCAGCCACAACGCACACAACACCCGCAGACACGTACGTAGAGAACACACACACACACACACACACACACACACACACACACACACAGAACCTCTCAACACGCACACGGCACAACACAGAGAACAACGCACACCTCAAACATCGCAGGGCAGAAGAGCGCACAATTCACGCAAATCACACTGCAATGAGCACACACAATGCACACCAGGAGGCACGCAAACAAGCACAGCCACACACACAGACCACACACATCTCACATCACACGCAGAACTCAACCAAACACACACACAACCTCTCAAACGCAGCCAAGCACAAATCCCAATCACACACGCAAAACAGACACACCACATACAAAACCAAGTGCGACACACACACACACACACACACACACAAAACCAACGAAAACCCACGTAGCGCACACTTCACACACCACGCATCGCACGCACGACCACGCACAGACAACCCACGCTCACGTCCATGCACACGGGCTGCACTGTGCAGCGCGTACACACACAGAACCCAGAGTGTATCAACACAAGTCACAGGACGCACACCAGACACGTCGAAGCACGCAGCTGCTCACAACACACGCCAGCGACATTTCGCAGAGTACCCACAGCACACACAATGAGGCACAGGAAACAAGCACAACCACACAGACAACCAGTTTCAAATCACACACGTAACACACACGCAACCACTCAAACACAGCAACACCTCAGTCACAGTCGCAGACGCACGAAACGCGCAAAACCCTCTCAGACATAAAGGCGAAACGCACAACCAACAGAGGAGACAGCATACCTTTCATTTCACACACTACACGCTACGCACACAACCACGTAGAGACAACACCACCCAGACAGCCTCACACAGGAGCGCAGAACGGAACACACACTACACAGAAGCATGACACACACCGGACACATCCACATCAAGGCACATAACTGCTCACAATACACATGAAATTCATTGCACAGATGCCCTACTGCAGCACACCATGAGACATACTAAAACAAGCACAACCACACGCGGCCAGCACATCCCTCATCATGCGCATAACACGCGCAGCCGAACGTCACCTCAACCGCTTGGTGCTGCCGGCTTTTCAACCTGTTGAACAGAACGCCCACACGTCCTGCTTCCAATGCCCGTACAGAAAGCAACTTGCCCTGCCTCTTCCCCTGAGGCTGGGCAGAAGACCTCGTCATAGTAGTCTTGTGCCTGGGAGTGTGAATACATATCAGAAGCTCGCCTTCACACAGCAGTGTTTAGCCGCCAATCTGGATATGGCTGAGCAGCCGATCACGTGGGCTGAGCCGGCAGCGTCAGGGCCTTCTCTGCAGGACAACAGCTCTGCGGCTCAGGGCCCATCTGCCACCAGGCTCTGGAGCAGCTTGCACACACATGTCTCTTGCTGACACGATGCCTGGGGACTGAAGCCGACGGGCACTTAGTTTTCAATGCTCAGACTGTGGCATGGGAGATCGGCTCACATACCCCACGGACCAACCTGGGCATCTCTGAAGCAGCCACATAGTCGCAGGAAAAGCGACTTTTTAAGTTTCCACGCGAAATTCGTTGCATGCGGGCATTTCCCTTACAGCCGGGCTTCCTCGGCAAGGCCTCACGCTAGGGGGCCACACAAGCGAGCACCCCCGCCGCTCAGCGAAAGGGAGCTCTACGCGGCAGAGTCCACGCGGGCACTTAGAGTGCAGGCACGCGGGACAGACGTGGAAAGCACACGACAAGGTAAATTCGTTGTATGCGGGCATTCCCCCCGACAGCCAGGCCGCACGTCGATGGCCACACAAGCGAGTGCCCGGCACTCAGCAAAAGAGAGCTCTACGCAGGAGGAGACTTCACTCAGGTGCCTGGAGTGCAGGCACACGGGACACACACGGAAAGCGTGTAGCAAGCTCAGTTTCCGAGCAAAGCTGACTTGCCTCCACTGCTGCTTCCTTCAGAGCATCTCGTTCTGCAACTTCCTAGTGTGTCTAGTGCGAAGGCCTCATCGCAGCCCACTTACGCCCTCGAGATAAAGGGCGTACAGAGAAGACCGCCTTCTACTGCAATGTTTACTCTTTTCCTCATCCCCTAGGAGAATATTGCACGCAAGGCGAAAGCAGCCTGGTATTCTCTCAGGGAGGGAGGGGTCGCCTCAGTGCACGGTGAGTCGTTTCCCCAGCAAAGTCTGGCATAAGGCTCTCTCTCCTGCAGCAGTTTCTGACACGTTCCGACAAAGGCATCTTCAGGGCCTTGCGATGAAATGGGTGAGGGGGCTTTTTTGCGTCCTCAGGGGAAAAGGCCCGCCTGGAGGATTACGAACGTGTGGAGAGAACGGACAAGCACGAGAGGCGGTCTTCTGTGCACTTGAATGCACAAGTCCCTCAACACACAAACAGCACATCACACTCCACATCAAACCCCACCACACACCGAGAACATAACTGCACACCACCACACACGGGAACCACGGCTCTCGGAGGGAACACAACATAACACGCACAGTGAGGCACACGGACCGAGCTTGACCGTACACAGTACCCACATCACAAATTGCACTCACTACTCCAAGAGCCGACCACACGCACAAACTGTCAAACGCGACCACCCACATAGAAACCCACATGCGAAACGCACACAAACCACGACAGAAAGAACACCGAGTTCATGCAACGCCCATTTCACACACTACACACACCACTCCAGACACACACAGCACGTACAGCGCGCAGAGCCTCACAGAATGCACAATGCCAAACACGCAACACATACACGAAGGTATCAGTCATAACACGCAAAATATCTCACTCAACTTGCAAAACGCACAGGCCACAGAACAGAGTAGAATACACACAACACAAACACAAATCACAGAACAACACATCACACGGCACACACAAGCATCACACACCGAAAGTAATAATATCGCAACTCATCACACACACAACTCAATAACATCAACAATGCAACAACACACACACAGAGCAACGCAACCACTGCACACCACACATAAAGCCACACGCAACACACACTCAAGGAGCAGCCACAACGCACACAACACCCGCAGACACGTACGTAGAGAACACACACACACACACACACAGAACCTCTCAACACGCACACGGCACAACACAGAGAACAACGCACACCTCAAACATCGCAGGGCAGAAGAGCGCACAATTCACGCAAATCACACTGCAATGAGCACACACAATGCACACCAGGAGGCACGCAAACAAGCACAGCCACACACACAGACCACACACATCTCACATCACACGCAGAACTCAACCAAACACACACACAACCTCTCAAACGCAGCCAAGCACAAATCCCAATCACACACGCAAAACAGACACACCACATACAAAACCAAGTGCGACACACACACACACACACACACACAAAACCAACGAAAACCCACGTAGCGCACACTTCACACACCACGCATCGCACGCACGACCACGCACAGACAACCCACGCTCACGTCCATGCACACGGGCTGCACTGTGCAGCGCGTACACACACAGAACCCAGAGTGTATCAACACAAGTCACAGGACGCACACCAGACACGTCGAAGCACGCAGCTGCTCACAACACACGCCAGCGACATTTCGCAGAGTACCCACAGCACACACAATGAGGCACAGGAAACAAGCACAACCACACAGACAACCAGTTTCAAATCACACACGTAACACACACGCAACCACTCAAACACAGCAACACCTCAGTCACAGTCGCAGACGCACGAAACGCGCAAAACCCTCTCAGACATAAAGGCGAAACGCACAACCAACAGAGGAGACAGCATACCTTTCATTTCACACACTACACGCTACGCACACAACCACATAGAGACAACACCACCCAGACAGCCTCACACAGGAGCGCAGAACGGAACACACACTACACAGAAGCATGACACACACCGGACACATCCACATCAAGGCACATAACTGCTCACAATACACATGAAATTCATTGCACAGATGCCCTACTGCAGCACACCATGAGACATACTAAAACAAGCACAACCACACGCGGCCAGCACATCCCTCATCATGCGCATAACACGCGCAGCCGAACGTCACCTCAACCGCTTGGTGCTGCCGGCTTTTCAACCTGTTGAACAGAACGCCCACACGTCCTGCTTCCAATGCCCGTACAGAAAGCAACTTGCCCTGCCTCTTCCCCTGAGGCTGGGCAGAAGACCTCGTCATAGTAGTCTTGTGCCTGGGAGTGTGAATACATATCAGAAGCTCGCCTTCACACAGCAGTGTTTAGCCGCCAATCTGGATATGGCTGAGCAGCCGATCACGTGGGCTGAGCCGGCAGCGTCAGGGCCTTCTCTGCAGGACAACAGCTCTGCGGCTCAGGGCCCATCTGCCACCAGGCTCTGGAGCAGCTTGCACACACATGTCTCTTGCTGACACGATGCCTGGGGACTGAAGCCGACGGGCACTTAGTTTTCAATGCTCAGACTGTGGCATGGGAGATCGGCTCACATACCCCACGGACCAACCTGGGCATCTCTGAAGCAGCCACATAGTCGCAGGAAAAGCGACTTTTTAAGTTTCCACGCGAAATTCGTTGCATGCGGGCATTTCCCTTACAGCCGGGCTTCCTCGGCAAGGCCTCACGCTAGGGGGCCACACAAGCGAGCACCCCCGCCGCTCAGCGAAAGGGAGCTCTACGCGGCAGAGTCCACGCGGGCACTTAGAGTGCAGGCACGCGGGACAGACGTGGAAAGCACACGACAAGGTAAATTCGTTGTATGCGGGCATTCCCCCCGACAGCCAGGCCGCACGTCGATGGCCACACAAGCGAGTGCCCGGCACTCAGCAAAAGAGAGCTCTACGCAGGAGGAGACTTCACTCAGGTGCCTGGAGTGCAGGCACACGGGACACACACGGAAAGCGTGTAGCAAGCTCAGTTTCCGAGCAAAGCTGACTTGCCTCCACTGCTGCTTCCTTCAGAGCATCTCGTTCTGCAACTTCCTAGTGTGTCTAGTGCGAAGGCCTCATCGCAGCCCACTTACGCCCTCGAGATAAAGGGCGTACAGAGAAGACCGCCTTCTACTGCAATGTTTACTCTTTTCCTCATCCCCTAGGAGAATATTGCACGCAAGGCGAAAGCAGCCTGGTATTCTCTCAGGGAGGGAGGGGTCGCCTCAGTGCACGGTGAGTCGTTTCCCCAGCAAAGTCTGGCATAAGGCTCTCTCTCCTGCAGCAGTTTCTGACACGTTCCGACAAAGGCATCTTCAGGGCCTTGCGATGAAATGGGTGAGGGGGCTTTTTTGCGTCCTCAGGGGAAAAGGCCCGCCTGGAGGATTACGAACGTGTGGAGAGAACGGACAAGCACGAGAGGCGGTCTTCTGTGCACTTGAATGCACAAGTCCCTCAACACACAAACAGCACATCACACTCCACATCAAACCCCACCACACACCGAGAACATAACTGCACACCACCACACACGGGAACCACGGCTCTCGGAGGGAACACAACATAACACGCACAGTGAGGCACACGGACCGAGCTTGACCGTACACAGTACCCACATCACAAATTGCACTCACTACTCCAAGAGCCAACCACACGCACAAACTGTCAAACGCAACCACCCACATAGAAACCCACATGCGAAACGCACACAAACCACGACAGAAAGAACACCGAGTTCATGCAACGCCCATTTCACACACTACACACACCACTCCAGACACACACAGCACGTACAGCGCGCAGAGCCTCACAGAATGCACAATGCCAAACACGCAACACATACACGAAGGTATCAGTCATAACACGCAAAATATCTCACTCAACTTGCAAAACGCACAGGCCACAGAACAGAGTAGAATACACACAACACAAACACAAATCACAGAACAACACATCACACGGCACACACAAGCATCACACACCGAAAGTAATATCGCAACTCATCACACACACAACTCAATAACATCAACAATGCAACAACACACACACAGAGCAACGCAACCACTGCACACCACACATAAAGCCACACGCAACACACACTCAAGGAGCAGCCACAACGCACACAACACCCGCAGACACGTACGTAGAGAACACACACACACACACACACACACACACACACACACAGAACCTCTCAACACGCACACGGCACAACACAGAGAACAACGCACACCTCAAACATCGCAGGGCAGATGAGCGCACAATTCACGCAAATCACACTGCAATGAGCACACACAATGCACACCAGGAGGCACGCAAACAAGCACAGCCACACACACAGACCACACACATCTCACATCACACGCAGAACTCAACCAAACACACACACAACCTCTCAAACGCAGCCAAGCACAAATCCCAATCACACACGCAAAACAGACACACCACATACAAAACCAAGTGCGACACACACACACACACACACACACAAAACCAACGAAAACCCACGTAGCGCACACTTCACACACCACGCATCGCACGCACGACCACGCACAGACAACCCACGCTCACGTCCATGCACACGGGCTGCACTGTGCAGCGCGTACACACACAGAACCCAGAGTGTATCAACACAAGTCACAGGACGCACACCAGACACGTCGAAGCACGCAGCTGCTCACAACACACGCCAGCGACATTTCGCAGAGTACCCACAGCACACACAATGAGGCACAGGAAACAAGCACAACCACACAGACAACCAGTTTCAAATCACACACGTAACACACACGCAACCACTCAAACACAGCAACACCTCAGTCACAGTCGCAGACGCACGAAACGCGCAAAACCCTCTCAGACATAAAGGCGAAACGCACAACCAACAGAGGAGACAGCATACCTTTCATTTCACACACTACACGCTACGCACACAACCACGTAGAGACAACACCACCCAGACAGCCTCACACAGGAGCGCAGAACGGAACACACACTACACAGAAGCATGACACACACCGGACACATCCACATCAAGGCACATAACTGCTCACAATACACATGAAATTCATTGCACAGATGCCCTACTGCAGCACACCATGAGACATACTAAAACAAGCACAACCACACGCGGCCAGCACATCCCTCATCATGCGCATAACACGCGCAGCCGAACGTCACCTCAACCGCTTGGTGCTGCCGGCTTTTCAACCTGTTGAACAGAACGCCCACACGTCCTGCTTCCAATGCCCGTACAGAAAGCAACTTGCCCTGCCTCTTCCCCTGAGGCTGGGCAGAAGACCTCGTCATAGTAGTCTTGTGCCTGGGAGTGTGAATACATATCAGAAGCTCGCCTTCACACAGCAGTGTTTAGCCGCCAATCTGGATATGGCTGAGCAGCCGATCACGTGGGCTGAGCCGGCAGCGTCAGGGCCTTCTCTGCAGGACAACAGCTCTGCGGCTCAGGGCCCATCTGCCACCAGGCTCTGGAGCAGCTTGCACACACATGTCTCTTGCTGACACGATGCCTGGGGACTGAAGCCGACGGGCACTTAGTTTTCAATGCTCAGACTGTGGCATGGGAGATCGGCTCACATACCCCACGGACCAACCTGGGCATCTCTGAAGCAGCCACATAGTCGCAGGAAAAGCGACTTTTTAAGTTTCCACGCGAAATTCGTTGCATGTGGGCATTTCCCTTACAGCCGGGCTTCCTCGGCAAGGCCTCACGCTAGGGGGCCACACAAGCGAGCACCCCCGCCGCTCAGCGAAAGGGAGCTCTACGCGGCAGAGTCCACGCGGGCACTTAGAGTGCAGGCACGCGGGACAGACGTGGAAAGCACACGACAAGGTAAATTCGTTGTATGCGGGCATTCCCCCCGACAGCCAGGCCGCACGTCGATGGCCACACAAGCGAGTGCCCGGCACTCAGCAAAAGAGAGCTCTACGCAGGAGGAGACTTCACTCAGGTGCCTGGAGTGCAGGCACACGGGACACACACGGAAAGCGTGTAGCAAGCTCAGTTTCCGAGCAAAGCTGACTTGCCTCCACTGCTGCTTCCTTCAGAGCATCTCGTTCTGCAACTTCCTAGTGTGTCTAGTGCGAAGGCCTCATCGCAGCCCACTTACGCCCTCGAGATAAAGGGCGTACAGAGAAGACCGCCTTCTACTGCAATGTTTACTCTTTTCCTCATCCCCTAGGAGAATATTGCACGCAAGGCGAAAGCAGCCTGGTATTCTCTCAGGGAGGGAGGGGTCGCCTCAGTGCACGGTGAGTCGTTTCCCCAGCAAAGTCTGGCATAAGGCTCTCTCTCCTGCAGCAGTTTCTGACACGTTCCGACAAAGGCATCTTCAGGGCCTTGCGATGAAATGGGTGAGGGGGCTTTTTTGCGTCCTCAGGGGAAAAGGCCCGCCTGGAGGATTACGAACGTGTGGAGAGAACGGACAAGCACGAGAGGCGGTCTTCTGTGCACTTGAATGCACAAGTCCCTCAACACACAAACAGCACATCACACTCCACATCAAACCCCACCACACACCGAGAACATAACTGCACACCACCACACACGGGAACCACGGCTCTCGGAGGGAACACAACATAACACGCACAGTGAGGCACACGGACCGAGCTTGACCGTACACAGTACCCACATCACAAATTGCACTCACTACTCCAAGAGCCAACCACACGCACAAACTGTCAAACGCAACCACCCACATAGAAACCCACATGCGAAACGCACACAAACCACGACAGAAAGAACACCGAGTTCATGCAACGCCCATTTCACACACTACACACACCACTCCAGACACACACAGCACGTACAGCGCGCAGAGCCTCACAGAATGCACAATGCCAAACACGCAACACATACACGAAGGTATCAGTCATAACACGCAAAATATCTCACTCAACTTGCAAAACGCACAGGCCACAGAACAGAGTAGAATACACACAACACAAACACAAATCACAGAACAACACATCACACGGCACACACAAGCATCACACACCGAAAGTAATATCGCAACTCATCACACACACAACTCAATAACATCAACAATGCAACAACACACACACAGAGCAACGCAACCACTGCACACCACACATAAAGCCACACGCAACACACACTCAAGGAGCAGCCACAACGCACACAACACCCGCAGACACGTACGTAGAGAACACACACACACACACACACACACACACACACACACACACAGAACCTCTCAACACGCACACGGCACAACACAGAGAACAACGCACACCTCAAACATCGCAGGGCAGATGAGCGCACAATTCACGCAAATCACACTGCAATGAGCACACACAATGCACACCAGGAGGCACGCAAACAAGCACAGCCACACACACAGACCACACACATCTCACATCACACGCAGAACTCAACCAAACACACACACAACCTCTCAAACGCAGCCAAGCACAAATCCCAATCACACACGCAAAACAGACACACCACATACAAAACCAAGTGCGACACACACACACACACACACACACAAAACCAACGAAAACCCACGTAGCGCACACTTCACACACCACGCATCGCACGCACGACCACGCACAGACAACCCACGCTCACGTCCATGCACACGGGCTGCACTGTGCAGCGCGTACACACACAGAACCCAGAGTGTATCAACACAAGTCACAGGACGCACACCAGACACGTCGAAGCACGCAGCTGCTCACAACACACGCCAGCGACATTTCGCAGAGTACCCACAGCACACACAATGAGGCACAGGAAACAAGCACAACCACACAGACAACCAGTTTCAAATCACACACGTAACACACACGCAACCACTCAAACACAGCAACACCTCAGTCACAGTCGCAGACGCACGAAACGCGCAAAACCCTCTCAGACATAAAGGCGAAACGCACAACCAACAGAGGAGACAGCATACCTTTCATTTCACACACTACACGCTACGCACACAACCACGTAGAGACAACACCACCCAGACAGCCTCACACAGGAGCGCAGAACGGAACACACACTACACAGAAGCATGACACACACCGGACACATCCACATCAAGGCACATAACTGCTCACAATACACATGAAATTCATTGCACAGATGCCCTACTGCAGCACACCATGAGACATACTAAAACAAGCACAACCACACGCGGCCAGCACATCCCTCATCATGCGCATAACACGCGCAGCCGAACGTCACCTCAACCGCTTGGTGCTGCCGGCTTTTCAACCTGTTGAACAGAACGCCCACACGTCCTGCTTCCAATGCCCGTACAGAAAGCAACTTGCCCTGCCTCTTCCCCTGAGGCTGGGCAGAAGACCTCGTCATAGTAGTCTTGTGCCTGGGAGTGTGAATACATATCAGAAGCTCGCCTTCACACAGCAGTGTTTAGCCGCCAATCTGGATATGGCTGAGCAGCCGATCACGTGGGCTGAGCCGGCAGCGTCAGGGCCTTCTCTGCAGGACAACAGCTCTGCGGCTCAGGGCCCATCTGCCACCAGGCTCTGGAGCAGCTTGCACACACATGTCTCTTGCTGACACGATGCCTGGGGACTGAAGCCGACGGGCACTTAGTTTTCAATGCTCAGACTGTGGCATGGGAGATCGGCTCACATACCCCACGGACCAACCTGGGCATCTCTGAAGCAGCCACATAGTCGCAGGAAAAGCGACTTTTTAAGTTTCCACGCGAAATTCGTTGCATGCGGGCATTTCCCTTACAGCCGGGCTTCCTCGGCAAGGCCTCACGCTAGGGGGCCACACAAGCGAGCACCCCCGCCGCTCAGCGAAAGGGAGCTCTACGCGGCAGAGTCTACGCGGGCACTTAGAGTGCAGGCACGCGGGACAGACGTGGAAAGCACACGACAAGGTAAATTCGTTGTATGCGGGCATTCCCCCCGACAGCCAGGCCGCACGTCGATGGCCACACAAGCGAGTGCCCGGCACTCAGCAAAAGAGAGCTCTACGCAGGAGGAGACTTCACTCAGGTGCCTGGAGTGCAGGCACACGGGACACACACGGAAAGCGTGTAGCAAGCTCAGTTTCCGAGCAAAGCTGACTTGCCTCCACTGCTGCTTCCTTCAGAGCATCTCGTTCTGCAACTTCCTAGTGTGTCTAGTGCGAAGGCCTCATCGCAGCCCACTTACGCCCTCGAGATAAAGGGCGTACAGAGAAGACCGCCTTCTACTGCAATGTTTACTCTTTTCCTCATCCCCTAGGAGAATATTGCACGCAAGGCGAAAGCAGCCTGGTATTCTCTCAGGGAGGGAGGGGTCGCCTCAGTGCACGGTGAGTCGTTTCCCCAGCAAAGTCTGGCATAAGGCTCTCTCTCCTGCAGCAGTTTCTGACACGTTCCGACAAAGGCATCTTCAGGGCCTTGCGATGAAATGGGTGAGGGGGCTTTTTTGCGTACTCAGGGGAAAAGTCCCGCCTGGAGGATTACGAACGTGTGGAGAGAACGGACAAGCACGAGAGGCGGTCTTCTGTGCACTTGAATGCACAAGTCCCTCAACACACAAACAGCACATCACACTCCACATCAAACCCCACCACACACCGAGAACATAACTGCACACCACCACACACGGGAACCACGGCTCTCGGAGGGAACACAACATAACACGCACAGTGAGGCACACGGACCGAGCTTGACCGTACACAGTACCCACATCACAAATTGCACTCACTACTCCAAGAGCCGACCACACGCACAAACTGTCAAACGCAACCACCCACATAGAAACCCACATGCGAAACGCACACAAACCACGACAGAAAGAACACCGAGTTCATGCAACGCCCATTTCACACACTACACACACCACTCCAGACACACACAGCACGTACAGCGCGCAGAGCCTCACAGAATGCACAATGCCAAACACGCAACACATACACGAAGGTATCAGTCATAACACGCAAAATATCTCACTCAACTTGCAAAACGCACAGGCCACAGAACAGAGTAGAATACACACAACACAAACACAAATCACAGAACAACACATCACACGGCACACACAAGCATCACACACCGAAAGTAATAATATCGCAACTCATCACACACACAACTCAATAACATCAACAATGCAACAACACACACACAGAGCAACGCAACCACTGCACACCACACATAAAGCCACACGCAACACACACTCAAGGAGCAGCCACAACGCACACAACACCCGCAGACACGTACGTAGAGAACACACACACACACACACACACACACACACAGAACCTCTCAACACGCACACGGCACAACACAGAGAACAACGCACACCTCAAACATCGCAGGGCAGAAGAGCGCACAATTCACGCAAATCACACTGCAATGAGCACACACAATGCACACCAGGAGGCACGCAAACAAGCACAGCCACACACACAGACCACACACATCTCACATCACACGCAGAACTCAACCAAACACACACACAACCTCTCAAACGCAGCCAAGCACAAATCCCAATCACACACGCAAAACAGACACACCACATACAAAACCAAGTGCGACACACACACACACACACACACACACACACAAAACCAACGAAAACCCACGTAGCGCACACTTCACACACCACGCATCGCACGCACGACCACGCACAGACAACCCACGCTCACGTCCATGCACACGGGCTGCACTGTGCAGCGCGTACACACACAGAACCCAGAGTGTATCAACACAAGTCACAGGACGCACACCAGACACGTCGAAGCACGCAGCTGCTCACAACACACGCCAGCGACATTTCGCAGAGTACCCACAGCACACACAATGAGGCACAGGAAACAAGCACAACCACACAGACAACCAGTTTCAAATCACACACGTAACACACACGCAACCACTCAAACACAGCAACACCTCAGTCACAGTCGCAGACGCACGAAACGCGCAAAACCCTCTCAGACATAAAGGCGAAACGCACAACCAACAGAGGAGACAGCATACCTTTCATTTCACACACTACACGCTACGCACACAACCACGTAGAGACAACACCACCCAGACAGCCTCACACAGGAGCGCAGAACGGAACACACACTACACAGAAGCATGACACACACCGGACACATCCACATCAAGGCACATAACTGCTCACAATACACATGAAATTCATTGCACAGATGCCCTACTGCAGCACACCATGAGACATACTAAAACAAGCACAACCACACGCGGCCAGCACATCCCTCATCATGCGCATAACACGCGCAGCCGAACGTCACCTCAACCGCTTGGTGCTGCCGGCTTTTCAACCTGTTGAACAGAACGCCCACACGTCCTGCTTCCAATGCCCGTACAGAAAGCAACTTGCCCTGCCTCTTCCCCTGAGGCTGGGCAGAAGACCTCGTCATAGTAGTCTTGTGCCTGGGAGTGTGAATACATATCAGAAGCTCGCCTTCACACAGCAGTGTTTAGCCGCCAATCTGGATATGGCTGAGCAGCCGATCACGTGGGCTGAGCCGGCAGCGTCAGGGCCTTCTCTGCAGGACAACAGCTCTGCGGCTCAGGGCCCATCTGCCACCAGGCTCTGGAGCAGCTTGCACACACATGTCTCTTGCTGACACGATGCCTGGGGACTGAAGCCGACGGGCACTTAGTTTTCAATGCTCAGACTGTGGCATGGGAGATCGGCTCACATACCCCACGGACCAACCTGGGCATCTCTGAAGCAGCCACATAGTCGCAGGAAAAGCGACTTTTTAAGTTTCCACGCGAAATTCGTTGCATGCGGGCATTTCCCTTACAGCCGGGCTTCCTCGGCAAGGCCTCACGCTAGGGGGCCACACAAGCGAGCACCCCCGCCGCTCAGCGAAAGGGAGCTCTACGCGGCAGAGTCCACGCGGGCACTTAGAGTGCAGGCACGCGGGACAGACGTGGAAAGCACACGACAAGGTAAATTCGTTGTATGCGGGCATTCCCCCCGACAGCCAGGCCGCACGTCGATGGCCACACAAGCGAGTGCCCGGCACTCAGCAAAAGAGAGCTCTACGCAGGAGGAGACTTCACTCAGGTGCCTGGAGTGCAGGCACACGGGACACACACGGAAAGCGTGTAGCAAGCTCAGTTTCCGAGCAAAGCTGACTTGCCTCCACTGCTGCTTCCTTCAGAGCATCTCGTTCTGCAACTTCCTAGTGTGTCTAGTGCGAAGGCCTCATCGCAGCCCACTTACGCCCTCGAGATAAAGGGCGTACAGAGAAGACCGCCTTCTACTGCAATGTTTACTCTTTTCCTCATCCCCTAGGAGAATATTGCACGCAAGGCGAAAGCAGCCTGGTATTCTCTCAGGGAGGGAGGGGTCGCCTCAGTGCACGGTGAGTCGTTTCCCCAGCAAAGTCTGGCATAAGGCTCTCTCTCCTGCAGCAGTTTCTGACACGTTCCGACAAAGGCATCTTCAGGGCCTTGCGATGAAATGGGTGAGGGGGCTTTTTTGCGTCCTCAGGGGAAAAGGCCCGCCTGGAGGATTACGAACGTGTCTAGAGAACGGACAAGCACGAGAGGCGGTCTTCTGTGCACTTGAATGCACAAGTCCCTCAACACACAAACAGCACATCACACTCCACATCAAACCCCACCACACACCGAGAACATAACTGCACACCACCACACACGAGAACCACGGCTCTCGGAGGGAACACAACATAACACGCACAGTGAGGCACACGGACCGAGCTTGACCGTACACAGTACCCACATCACAAATTGCACTCACTACTCCAAGAGCCGACCACACGCACAAACTGTCAAACGCAACCACCCACATAGAAACCCACATGCGAAACGCACACAAACCACGACAGAAAGAACACCGAGTTCATGCAACGCCCATTTCACACACTACACACACCACTCCAGACACACACAGCACGTACAGCGCGCAGAGCCTCACAGAATGCACAATGCCAAACACGCAACACATACACGAAGGTATCAGTCATAACACGCAAAATATCTCACTCAACTTGCAAAACGCACAGGCCACAGAACAGAGTAGAATACACACAACACAAACACAAATCACAGAACAACACATCACACGGCACACACAAGCATCACACACCGAAAGTAATAATATCGCAACTCATCACACACACAACTCAATAACATCAACAATGCAACAACACACACACAGAGCAACGCAACCACTGCACACCACACATAAAGCCACACGCAACACACACTCAAGGAGCAGCCACAACGCACACAACACCCGCAGACACGTACGTAGAGAACACACACACACACACACACACACACACACAGAACCTCTCAACACGCACACGGCACAACACAGAGAACAACGCACACCTCAAACATCGCAGGGCAGAAGAGCGCACAATTCACGCAAATCACACTGCAATGAGCACACACAATGCACACCAGGAGGCACGCAAACAAGCACAGCCACACACACAGACCACACACATCTCACATCACACGCAGAACTCAACCAAACACACACACAACCTCTCAAACGCAGCCAAGCACAAATCCCAATCACACACGCAAAACAGACACACCACATACAAAACCAAGTGCGACACACACACACACACACACACACACACACACAAAACCAACGAAAACCCACGTAGCGCACACTTCACACACCACGCATCGCACGCACGACCACGCACAGACAACCCACGCTCACGTCCATGCACACGGGCTGCACTGTGCAGCGCGTACACACACAGAACCCAGAGTGTATCAACACAAGTCACAGGACGCACACCAGACACGTCGAAGCACGCAGCTGCTCACAACACACGCCAGCGACATTTCGCAGAGTACCCACAGCACACACAATGAGGCACAGGAAACAAGCACAACCACACAGACAACCAGTTTCAAATCACACACGTAACACACACGCAACCACTCAAACACAGCAACACCTCAGTCACAGTCGCAGACGCACGAAACGCGCAAAACCCTCTCAGACATAAAGGCGAAACGCACAACCAACAGAGGAGACAGCATACCTTTCATTTCACACACTACACGCTACGCACACAACCACGTAGAGACAACACCACCCAGACAGCCTCACACAGGAGCGCAGAACGGAACACACACTACACAGAAGCATGACACACACCGGACACATCCACATCAAGGCACATAACTGCTCACAATACACATGAAATTCATTGCACAGATGCCCTACTGCAGCACACCATGAGACATACTAAAACAAGCACAACCACACGCGGCCAGCACATCCCTCATCATGCGCATAACACGCGCAGCCGAACGTCACCTCAACCGCTTGGTGCTGCCGGCTTTTCAACCTGTTGAACAGAACGCCCACACGTCCTGCTTCCAATGCCCGTACAGAAAGCAACTTGCCCTGCCTCTTCCCCTGAGGCTGGGCAGAAGACCTCGTCATAGTAGTCTTGTGCCTGGGAGTGTGAATACATATCAGAAGCTCGCCTTCACACAGCAGTGTTTAGCCGCCAATCTGGATATGGCTGAGCAGCCGATCACGTGGGCTGAGCCGGCAGCGTCAGGGCCTTCTCTGCAGGACAACAGCTCTGCGGCTCAGGGCCCATCTGCCACCAGGCTCTGGAGCAGCTTGCACACACATGTCTCTTGCTGACACGATGCCTGGGGACTGAAGCCGACGGGCACTTAGTTTTCAATGCTCAGACTGTGGCATGGGAGATCGGCTCACATACCCCACGGACCAACCTGGGCATCTCTGAAGCAGCCACATAGTCGCAGGAAAAGCGACTTTTTAAGTTTCCACGCGAAATTCGTTGCATGCGGGCATTTCCCTTACAGCCGGGCTTCCTCGGCAAGGCCTCACGCTAGGGGGCCACACAAGCGAGCACCCCCGCCGCTCAGCGAAAGGGAGCTCTACGCGGCAGAGTCCACGCGGGCACTTAGAGTGCAGGCACGCGGGACAGACGTGGAAAGCACACGACAAGGTAAATTCGTTGTATGCGGGCATTCCCCCCGACAGCCAGGCCGCACGTCGATGGCCACACAAGCGAGTGCCCGGCACTCAGCAAAAGAGAGCTCTACGCAGGAGGAGACTTCACTCAGGTGCCTGGAGTGCAGGCACACGGGACACACACGGAAAGCGTGTAGCAAGCTCAGTTTCCGAGCAAAGCTGACTTGCCTCCACTGCTGCTTCCTTCAGAGCATCTCGTTCTGCAACTTCCTAGTGTGTCTAGTGCGAAGGCCTCATCGCAGCCCACTTACGCCCTCGAGATAAAGGGCGTACAGAGAAGACCGCCTTCTACTGCAATGTTTACTCTTTTCCTCATCCCCTAGGAGAATATTGCACGCAAGGCGAAAGCAGCCTGGTATTCTCTCAGGGAGGGAGGGGTCGCCTCAGTGCACGGTGAGTCGTTTCCCCAGCAAAGTCTGGCATAAGGCTCTCTCTCCTGCAGCAGTTTCTGACACGTTCCGACAAAGGCATCTTCAGGGCCTTGCGATGAAATGGGTGAGGGGGCTTTTTTGCGTCCTCAGGGGAAAAGGCCCGCCTGGAGGATTACGAACGTGTGGAGAGAACGGACAAGCACGAGAGGCGGTCTTCTGTGCACTTGAATGCACAAGTCCCTCAACACACAAACAGCACATCACACTCCACATCAAACCCCACCACACACCGAGAACATAACTGCACACCACCACACACGGGAACCACGGCTCTCGGAGGGAACACAACATAACACGCACAGTGAGGCACACGGACCGAGCTTGACCGTACACAGTACCCACATCACAAATTGCACTCACTACTCCAAGAGCCGACCACACGCACAAACTGTCAAACGCAACCACCCACATAGAAACCCACATGCGAAACGCACACAAACCACGACAGAAAGAACACCGAGTTCATGCAACGCCCATTTCACACACTACACACACCACTCCAGACACACACAGCACGTACAGCGCGCAGAGCCTCACAGAATGCACAATGCCAAACACGCAACACATACACGAAGGTATCAGTCATAACACGCAAAATATCTCACTCAACTTGCAAAACGCACAGGCCACAGAACAGAGTAGAATACACACAACACAAACACAAATCACAGAACAACACATCACACGGCACACACAAGCATCACACACCGAAAGTAATAATATCGCAACTCATCACACACACAACTCAATAACATCAACAATGCAACAACACACACACAGAGCAACGCAACCACTGCACACCACACATAAAGCCACACGCAACACACACTCAAGGAGCAGCCACAACGCACACAACACCCGCAGACACGTACGTAGAGAACACACACACACACACACACACACACACACAGAACCTCTCAACACGCACACGGCACAACACAGAGAACAACGCACACCTCAAACATCGCAGGGCAGAAGAGCGCACAATTCACGCAAATCACACTGCAATGAGCACACACAATGCACACCAGGAGGCACGCAAACAAGCACAGCCACACACACAGACCACACACATCTCACATCACACGCAGAACTCAACCAAACACACACACAACCTCTCAAACGCAGCCAAGCACAAATCCCAATCACACACGCAAAACAGACACACCACATACAAAACCAAGTGCGACACACACACACACACACACACACACACACAAAACCAACGAAAACCCACGTAGCGCACACTTCACACACCACACATCGCACGCACGACCACGCACAGACAACCCACGCTCACGTCCATGCACACGGGCTGCACTGTGCAGCGCGTACACACACAGAACCCAGAGTGTATCAACACAAGTCACAGGACGCACACCAGACACGTCGAAGCACGCAGCTGCTCACAACACACGCCAGCGACATTTCGCAGAGTACCCACAGCACACACAATGAGGCACAGGAAACAAGCACAACCACACAGACAACCAGTTTCAAATCACACACGTAACACACACGCAACCACTCAAACACAGCAACACCTCAGTCACAGTCGCAGACGCACGAAACGCGCAAAACCCTCTCAGACATAAAGGCGAAACGCACAACCAACAGAGGAGACAGCATACCTTTCATTTCACACACTACACGCTACGCACACAACCACGTAGAGACAACACCACCCAGACAGCCTCACACAGGAGCGCAGAACGGAACACACACTACACAGAAGCATGACACACACCGGACACATCCACATCAAGGCACATAACTGCTCACAATACACATGAAATTCATTGCACAGATGCCCTACTGCAGCACACCATGAGACATACTAAAACAAGCACAACCACACGCGGCCAGCACATCCCTCATCATGCGCATAACACGCGCAGCCGAACGTCACCTCAACCGCTTGGTGCTGCCGGCTTTTCAACCTGTTGAACAGAACGCCCACACGTCCTGCTTCCAATGCCCGTACAGAAAGCAACTTGCCCTGCCTCTTCCCCTGAGGCTGGGCAGAAGACCTCGTCATAGTAGTCTTGTGCCTGGGAGTGTGAATACATATCAGAAGCTCGCCTTCACACAGCAGTGTTTAGCCGCCAATCTGGATATGGCTGAGCAGCCGATCACGTGGGCTGAGCCGGCAGCGTCAGGGCCTTCTCTGCAGGACAACAGCTCTGCGGCTCAGGGCCCATCTGCCACCAGGCTCTGGAGCAGCTTGCACACACATGTCTCTTGCTGACACGATGCCTGGGGACTGAAGCCGACGGGCACTTAGTTTTCAATGCTCAGACTGTGGCATGGGAGATCGGCTCACATACCCCACGGACCAACCTGGGCATCTCTGAAGCAGCCACATAGTCGCAGGAAAAGCGACTTTTTAAGTTTCCACGCGAAATTCGTTGCATGCGGGCATTTCCCTTACAGCCGGGCTTCCTCGGCAAGGCCTCACGCTAGGGGGCCACACAAGCGAGCACCCCCGCCGCTCAGCGAAAGGGAGCTCTACGCGGCAGAGTCCACGCGGGCACTTAGAGTGCAGGCACGCGGGACAGACGTGGAAAGCACACGACAAGGTAAATTCGTTGTATGCGGGCATTCCCCCCGACAGCCAGGCCGCACGTCGATGGCCACACAAGCGAGTGCCCGGCACTCAGCAAAAGAGAGCTCTACGCAGGAGGAGACTTCACTCAGGTGCCTGGAGTGCAGGCACACGGGACACACACGGAAAGCGTGTAGCAAGCTCAGTTTCCGAGCAAAGCTGACTTGCCTCCACTGCTGCTTCCTTCAGAGCATCTCGTTCTGCAACTTCCTAGTGTGTGTAGTGCGAAGGCCTCATCGCAGCCCACTTACGCCCTCGAGATAAAGGGCGTACAGAGAAGACCGCCTTCTACTGCAATGTTTACTCTTTTCCTCATCCCCTAGGAGAATATTGCACGCAAGGCGAAAGCAGCCTGGTATTCTCTCAGGGAGGGAGGGGTCGCCTCAGTGCACGGTGAGTCGTTTCCCCAGCAAAGTCTGGCATAAGGCTCTCTCTCCTGCAGCAGTTTCTGACACGTTCCGACAAAGGCATCTTCAGGGCCTTGCGATGAAATGGGTGAGGGGGCTTTTTTGCGTCCTCAGGGGAAAAGGCCCGCCTGGAGGATTACGAACGTGTGGAGAGAACGGACAAGCACGAGAGGCGGTCTTCTGTGCACTTGAATGCACAAGTCCCTCAACACACAAACAGCACATCACACTCCACATCAAACCCCACCACACACCGAGAACATAACTGCACACCACCACACACGGGAACCACGGCTCTCGGAGGGAACACAACATAACACGCACAGTGAGGCACACGGACCGAGCTTGACCGTACACAGTACCCACATCACAAATTGCACTCACTACTCCAAGAGCCGACCACACGCACAAACTGTCAAACGCAACCACCCACATAGAAACCCACATGCGAAACGCACACAAACCACGACAGAAAGTACACCGAGTTCATGCAACGCCCATTTCACACACTACACACACCACTCCAGACACACACAGCACGTACAGCGCGCAGAGCCTCACAGAATGCACAATGCCAAACACGCAACACATACACGAAGGTATCAGTCATAACACGCAAAATATCTCACTCAACTTGCAAAACGCACAGGCCACAGAACAGAGTAGAATACACACAACACAAACACAAATCACAGAACAACACATCACACGGCACACACAAGCATCACACACCGAAAGTAATAATATCGCAACTCATCACACACACAACTCAATAACATCAACAATGCAACAACACACACACAGAGCAACGCAACCACTGCACACCACACATAAAGCCACACGCAACACACACTCAAGGAGCAGCCACAACGCACACAACACCCGCAGACACGTACGTAGAGAACACACACACACACACACACACACAGAACCTCTCAACACGCACACGGCACAACACAGAGAACAACGCACACCTCAAACATCGCAGGGCAGAAGAGCGCACAATTCACGCAAATCACACTGCAATGAGCACACACAATGCACACCAGGAGGCACGCAAACAAGCACAGCCACACACACAGACCACACACATCTCACATCACACGCAGAACTCAACCAAACACACACACAACCTCTCAAACGCAGCCAAGCACAAATCCCAATCACACACGCAAAACAGACACACCACATACAAAACCAAGTGCGACACACACACACACACACACACACACACAAAACCAACGAAAACCCACGTAGCGCACACTTCACACACCACGCATCGCACGCACGACCACGCACAGACAACCCACGCTCACGTCCATGCACACGGGCTGCACTGTGCAGCGCGTACACACACAGAACCCAGAGTGTATCAACACAAGTCACAGGACGCACACCAGACACGTCGAAGCACGCAGCTGCTCACAACACACGCCAGCGACATTTCGCAGAGTACCCACAGCACACACAATGAGGCACAGGAAACAAGCACAACCACACAGACAACCAGTTTCAAATCACACACGTAACACACACGCAACCACTCAAACACAGCAACACCTCAGTCACAGTCGCAGACGCACGAAACGCGCAAAACCCTCTCAGACATAAAGGCGAAACGCACAACCAACAGAGGAGACAGCATACCTTTCATTTCACACACTACACGCTACGCACACAACCACGTAGAGACAACACCACCCAGACAGCCTCACACAGGAGCGCAGAACGGAACACACACTACACAGAAGCATGACACACACCGGACACATCCACATCAAGGCACATAACTGCTCACAATACACATGAAATTCATTGCACAGATGCCCTACTGCAGCACACCATGAGACATACTAAAACAAGCACAACCACACGCGGCCAGCACATCCCTCATCATGCGCATAACACGCGCAGCCGAACGTCACCTCAACCGCTTGGTGCTGCCGGCTTTTCAACCTGTTGAACAGAACGCCCACACGTCCTGCTTCCAATGCCCGTACAGAAAGCAACTTGCCCTGCCTCTTCCCCTGAGGCTGGGCAGAAGACCTCGTCATAGTAGTCTTGTGCCTGGGAGTGTGAATACATATCAGAAGCTCGCCTTCACACAGCAGTGTTTAGCCGCCAATCTGGATATGGCTGAGCAGCCGATCACGTGGGCTGAGCCGGCAGCGTCAGGGCCTTCTCTGCAGGACAACAGCTCTGCGGCTCAGGGCCCATCTGCCACCAGGCTCTGGAGCAGCTTGCACACACATGTCTCTTGCTGACACGATGCCTGGGGACTGAAGCCGACGGGCACTTAGTTTTCAATGCTCAGACTGTGGCATGGGAGATCGGCTCACATACCCCACGGACCAACCTGGGCATCTCTGAAGCAGCCACATAGTCGCAGGAAAAGCGACTTTTTAAGTTTCCACGCGAAATTCGTTGCATGCGGGCATTTCCCTTACAGCCGGGCTTCCTCGGCAAGGCCTCACGCTAGGGGGCCACACAAGCGAGCACCCCCGCCGCTCAGCGAAAGGGAGCTCTACGCGGCAGAGTCCACGCGGGCACTTAGAGTGCAGGCACGCGGGACAGACGTGGAAAGCACACGACAAGGTAAATTCGTTGTATGCGGGCATTCCCCCCGACAGCCAGGCCGCACGTCGATGGCCACACAAGCGAGTGCCCGGCACTCAGCAAAAGAGAGCTCTACGCAGGAGGAGACTTCACTCAGGTGCCTGGAGTGCAGGCACACGGGACACACACGGAAAGCGTGTAGCAAGCTCAGTTTCCGAGCAAAGCTGACTTGCCTCCACTGCTGCTTCCTTCAGAGCATCTCGTTCTGCAACTTCCTAGTGTGTCTAGTGCGAAGGCCTCATCGCAGCCCACTTACGCCCTCGAGATAAAGGGCGTACAGAGAAGACCGCCTTCTACTGCAATGTTTACTCTTTTCCTCATCCCCTAGGAGAATATTGCACGCAAGGCGAAAGCAGCCTGGTATTCTCTCAGGGAGGGAGGGGTCGCCTCAGTGCACGGTGAGTCGTTTCCCCAGCAAAGTCTGGCATAAGGCTCTCTCTCCTGCAGCAGTTTCTGACACGTTCCGACAAAGGCATCTTCAGGGCCTTGCGATGAAATGGGTGAGGGGGCTTTTTTGCGTCCTCAGGGGAAAAGGCCCGCCTGGAGGATTACGAACGTGTGGAGAGAACGGACAAGCACGAGAGGCGGTCTTCTGTGCACTTGAATGCACAAGTCCCTCAACACACAAACAGCACATCACACTCCACATCAAACCCCACCACACACCGAGAACATAACTGCACACCACCACACACGAGAACCACGGCTCTCGGAGGGAACACAACATAACACGCACAGTGAGGCACACGGACCGAGCTTGACCGTACACAGTACCCACATCACAAATTGCACTCACTACTCCAAGAGCCGACCACACGCACAAACTGTCAAACGCAACCACCCACATAGAAACCCACATGCGAAACGCACACAAACCACGACAGAAAGAACACCGAGTTCATGCAACGCCCATTTCACACACTACACACACCACTCCAGACACACACAGCACGTACAGCGCGCAGAGCCTCACAGAATGCACAATGCCAAACACGCAACACATACACGAAGGTATCAGTCATAACACGCAAAATATCTCACTCAACTTGCAAAACGCACAGGCCACAGAACAGAGTAGAATACACACAACACAAACACAAATCACAGAACAACACATCACACGGCACACACAAGCATCACACACCGAAAGTAATAATATCGCAACTCATCACACACACAACTCAATAACATCAACAATGCAACAACACACACACAGAGCAACGCAACCACTGCACACCACACATAAAGCCACACGCAACACACACTCAAGGAGCAGCCACAACGCACACAACACCCGCAGACACGTACGTAGAGAACACACACACACACACACACACACACACACACACACACAGAACCTCTCAACACGCACACGGCACAACACAGAGAACAACGCACACCTCAAACATCGCAGGGCAGAAGAGCGCACAATTCACGCAAATCACACTGCAATGAGCACACACAATGCACACCAGGAGGCACGCAAACAAGCACAGCCACACACACAGACCACACACATCTCACATCACACGCAGAACTCAACCAAACACACACACAACCTCTCAAACGCAGCCAAGCACAAATCCCAATCACACACGCAAAACAGACACACCACATACAAAACCAAGTGCGACACACACACACACACACACACACACACACACAAAACCAACGAAAACCCACGTAGCGCACACTTCACACACCACGCATCGCACGCACGACCACGCACAGACAACCCACGCTCACGTCCATGCACACGGGCTGCACTGTGCAGCGCGTACACACACAGAACCCAGAGTGTATCAACACAAGTCACAGGACGCACACCAGACACGTCGAAGCACGCAGCTGCTCACAACACACGCCAGCGACATTTCGCAGAGTACCCACAGCACACACAATGAGGCACAGGAAACAAGCACAACCACACAGACAACCAGTTTCAAATCACACACGTAACACACACGCAACCACTCAAACACAGCAACACCTCAGTCACAGTCGCAGACGCACGAAACGCGCAAAACCCTCTCAGACATAAAGGCGAAACGCACAACCAACAGAGGAGACAGCATACCTTTCATTTCACACACTACACGCTACGCACACAACCACGTAGAGACAACACCACCCAGACAGCCTCACACAGGAGCGCAGAACGGAACACACACTACACAGAAGCATGACACACACCGGACACATCCACATCAAGGCACATAACTGCTCACAATACACATGAAATTCATTGCACAGATGCCCTACTGCAGCACACCATGAGACATACTAAAACAAGCACAACCACACGCGGCCAGCACATCCCTCATCATGCGCATAACACGCGCAGCCGAACGTCACCTCAACCGCTTGGTGCTGCCGGCTTTTCAACCTGTTGAACAGAACGCCCACACGTCCTGCTTCCAATGCCCGTACAGAAAGCAACTTGCCCTGCCTCTTCCCCTGAGGCTGGGCAGAAGACCTCGTCATAGTAGTCTTGTGCCTGGGAGTGTGAATACATATCAGAAGCTCGCCTTCACACAGCAGTGTTTAGCCGCCAATCTGGATATGGCTGAGCAGCCGATCACGTGGGCTGAGCCGGCAGCGTCAGGGCCTTCTCTGCAGGACAACAGCTCTGCGGCTCAGGGCCCATCTGCCACCAGGCTCTGGAGCAGCTTGCACACACATGTCTCTTGCTGACACGATGCCTGGGGACTGAAGCCGACGGGCACTTAGTTTTCAATGCTCAGACTGTGGCATGGGAGATCGGCTCACATACCCCACGGACCAACCTGGGCATCTCTGAAGCAGCCACATAGTCGCAGGAAAAGCGACTTTTTAAGTTTCCACGCGAAATTCGTTGCATGCGGGCATTTCCCTTACAGCCGGGCTTCCTCGGCAAGGCCTCACGCTAGGGGGCCACACAAGCGAGCACCCCCGCCGCTCAGCGAAAGGGAGCTCTACGCGGCAGAGTCCACGCGGGCACTTAGAGTGCAGGCACGCGGGACAGACGTGGAAAGCACACGACAAGGTAAATTCGTTGTATGCGGGCATTCCCCCCGACAGCCAGGCCGCACGTCGATGGCCACACAAGCGAGTGCCCGGCACTCAGCAAAAGAGAGCTCTACGCAGGAGGAGACTTCACTCAGGTGCCTGGAGTGCAGGCACACGGGACACACACGGAAAGCGTGTAGCAAGCTCAGTTTCCGAGCAAAGCAGACTTGCCTCCACTGCTGCTTCCTTCAGAGCATCTCGTTCTGCAACTTCCTAGTGTGTCTAGTGCGAAGGCCTCATCGCAGCCCACTTACGCCCTCGAGATAAAGGGCGTACAGAGAAGACCGCCTTCTACTGCAATGTTTACTCTTTTCCTCATCCCCTAGGAGAATATTGCACGCAAGGCGAAAGCAGCCTGGTATTCTCTCAGGGAGGGAGGGGTCGCCTCAGTGCACGGTGAGTCGTTTCCCCAGCAAAGTCTGGCATAAGGCTCTCTCTCCTGCAGCAGTTTCTGACACGTTCCGACAAAGGCATCTTCAGGGCCTTGCGATGAAATGGGTGAGGGGGCTTTTTTGCGTCCTCAGGGGAAAAGTCCCGCCTGGAGGATTACGAACGTGTGGAGAGAACGGACAAGCACGAGAGGCGGTCTTCTGTGCACTTGAATGCACAAGTCCCTCAACACACAAACAGCACATCACACTCCACATCAAACCCCACCACACACCGAGAACATAACTGCACACCACCACACACGGGAACCACGGCTCTCGGAGGGAACACAACATAACACGCACAGTGAGGCACACGGACCGAGCTTGACCGTACACAGTACCCACATCACAAATTGCACTCACTACTCCAAGAGCCGACCACACGCACAAACTGTCAAACGCAACCACCCACATAGAAACCCACATGCGAAACGCACACAAACCACGACAGAAAGAACACCGAGTTCATGCAACGCCCATTTCACACACTACACACACCACTCCAGACACACACAGCACGTACAGCGCGCAGAGCCTCACAGAATGCACAATGCCAAACAGGCAACACATACACGAAGGTATCAGTCATAACACGCAAAATATCTCACTCAACTTGCAAAACGCACAGGCCACAGAACAGAGTAGAATACACGCAACACAAACACAAATCACAGAACAACACATCACACGGCACACACAAGCATCACACACCGAAAGTAATAATATCGCAACTCATCACACACACAACTCAATAACATCAACAATGCAACAACACACACACAGAGCAACGCAACCACTGCACACCACACATAAAGCCACACGCAACACACACTCAAGGAGCAGCCACAACGCACACAACACCCGCAGACACGTACGTAGAGAACACACACACACACACACACACACACACACAGAACCTCTCAACACGCACACGGCACAACACAGAGAACAACGCACACCTCAAACATCGCAGGGCAGAAGAGCGCACAATTCACGCAAATCACACTGCAATGAGCACACACAATGCACACCAGGAGGCACGCAAACAAGCACAGCCACACACACAGACCACACACATCTCACATCACACGCAGAACTCAACCAAACACACACACAACCTCTCAAACGCAGCCAAGCACAAATCCCAATCACACACGCAAAACAGACACACCACATACAAAACCAAGTGCGACACACACACACACACACACACACACACACACACAAAACCAACGAAAACCCACGTAGCGCACACTTCACACACCACGCATCGCACGCACGACCACGCACAGACAACCCACGCTCACGTCCATGCACACGGGCTGCACTGTGCAGCGCGTACACACACAGAACCCAGAGTGTATCAACACAAGTCACAGGACGCACACCAGACACGTCGAAGCACGCAACTGCTCACAACACACGCCAGCGACATTTCGCAGAGTACCCACAGCACACACAATGAGGCACAGGAAACAAGCACAACCACACAGACAACCAGTTTCAAATCACACACGTAACACACACGCAACCACTCAAACACAGCAACACCTCAGTCACAGTCGCAGACGCACGAAACGCGCAAAACCCTCTCAGACATAAAGGCGAAACGCACAACCAACAGAGGAGACAGCATACCTTTCATTTCACACACTACACGCTACGCACACAACCACGTAGAGACAACACCACCCAGACAGCCTCACACAGGAGCGCAGAACGGAACACACACTACACAGAAGCATGACACACACCGGACACATCCACATCAAGGCACATAACTGCTCACAATACACATGAAATTCATTGCACAGATGCCCTACTGCAGCACACCATGAGACATACTAAAACAAGCACAACCACACGCGGCCAGCACATCCCTCATCATGCGCATAACACGCGCAGCCGAACATCACCTCAACCGCTTGGTGCTGCCGGCTTTTCAACCTGTTGAACAGAACGCCCACACGTCCTGCTTCCAATGCCCGTACAGAAAGCAACTTGCCCTGCCTCTTCCCCTGAGGCTGGGCAGAAGACCTCGTCATAGTAGTCTTGTGCCTGGGAGTGTGAATACATATCAGAAGCTCGCCTTCACACAGCAGTGTTTAGCCGCCAATCTGGATATGGCTGAGCAGCCGATCACGTGGGCTGAGCCGGCAGCGTCAGGGCCTTCTCTGCAGGACAACAGCTCTGCGGCTCAGGGCCCATCTGCCACCAGGCTCTGGAGCAGCTTGCACACACATGTCTCTTGCTGACACGATGCCTGGGGACTGAAGCCGACGGGCACTTAGTTTTCAATGCTCAGACTGTGGCATGGGAGATCGGCTCACATACCCCACGGACCAACCTGGGCATCTCTGAAGCAGCCACATAGTCGCAGGAAAAGCGACTTTTTAAGTTTCCACGCGAAATTCGTTGCATGCGGGCATTTCCCTTACAGCCGGGCTTCCTCGGCAAGGCCTCACGCTAGGGGGCCACACAAGCGAGCACCCCCGCCGCTCAGCGAAAGGGAGCTCTACGCGGCAGAGTCCACGCGGGCACTTAGAGTGCAGGCACGCGGGACAGACGTGGAAAGCACACGACAAGGTAAATTCGTTGTATGCGGGCATTCCCCCCGACAGCCAGGCCGCACGTCGATGGCCACACAAGCGAGTGCCCGGCACTCAGCAAAAGAGAGCTCTACGCAGGAGGAGACTTCACTCAGGTGCCTGGAGTGCAGGCACACGGGACACACACGGAAAGCGTGTAGCAAGCTCAGTTTCCGAGCAAAGCTGACTTGCCTCCACTGCTGCTTCCTTCAGAGCATGTCGTTCTGCAACTTCCTAGTGTGTGTAGTGCGAAGGCCTCATCGCAGCCCACTTACGCCCTCGAGATAAAGGGCGTACAGAGAAGACCGCCTTCTACTGCAATGTTTACTCTTTTCCTCATCCCCTAGGAGAATATTGCACGCAAGGCGAAAGCAGCCTGGTATTCTCTCAGGGAGGGAGGGGTCGCCTCAGTGCACGGTGAGTCGTTTCCCCAGCAAAGTCTGGCATAAGGCTCTCTCTCCTGCAGCAGTTTCTGACACGTTCCGACAAAGGCATCTTCAGGGCCTTGCGATGAAATGGGTGAGGGGGCTTTTTTGCGTCCTCAGGGGAAAAGGCCCGCCTGGAGGATTACGAACGTGTGGAGAGAACGGACAAGCACGAGAGGCGGTCTTCTGTGCACTTGAATGCACAAGTCCCTCAACACACAAACAGCACATCACACTCCACATCAAACCCCACCACACACCGAGAACATAACTGCACACCACCACACACGGGAACCACGGCTCTCGGAGGGAACACAACATAACACGCACAGTGAGGCACACGGACCGAGCTTGACCGTACACAGTACCCACATCACAAATTGCACTCACTACTCCAAGAGCCGACCACACGCACAAACTGTCAAACGCAACCACCCACATAGAAACCCACATGCGAAACGCACACAAACCACGACAGAAAGTACACCGAGTTCATGCAACGCCCATTTCACACACTACACACACCACTCCAGACACACACAGCACGTACAGCGCGCAGAGCCTCACAGAATGCACAATGCCAAACACGCAACACATACACGAAGGTATCAGTCATAACACGCAAAATATCTCACTCAACTTGCAAAACGCACAGGCCACAGAACAGAGTAGAATACACACAACACAAACACAAATCACAGAACAACACATCACACGGCACACACAAGCATCACACACCGAAAGTAATAATATCGCAACTCATCACACACACAACTCAATAACATCAACAATGCAACAACACACACACAGAGCAACGCAACCACTGCACACCACACATAAAGCCACACGCAACACACACTCAAGGAGCAGCCACAACGCACACAACACCCGCAGACACGTACGTAGAGAACACACACACACACACACACACACAGAACCTCTCAACACGCACACGGCACAACACAGAGAACAACGCACACCTCAAACATCGCAGGGCAGAAGAGCGCACAATTCACGCAAATCACACTGCAATGAGCACACACAATGCACACCAGGAGGCACGCAAACAAGCACAGCCACACACACAGACCACACACATCTCACATCACACGCAGAACTCAACCAAACACACACACAACCTCTCAAACGCAGCCAAGCACAAATCCCAATCACACACGCAAAACAGACACACCACATACAAAACCAAGTGCGACACACACACACACACACACACACACACAAAACCAACGAAAACCCACGTAGCGCACACTTCACACACCACGCATCGCACGCACGACCACGCACAGACAACCCACGCTCACGTCCATGCACACGGGCTGCACTGTGCAGCGCGTACACACACAGAACCCAGAGTGTATCAACACAAGTCACAGGACGCACACCAGACACGTCGAAGCACGCAGCTGCTCACAACACACGCCAGCGACATTTCGCAGAGTACCCACAGCACACACAATGAGGCACAGGAAACAAGCACAACCACACAGACAACCAGTTTCAAATCACACACGTAACACACACGCAACCACTCAAACACAGCAACACCTCAGTCACAGTCGCAGACGCACGAAACGCGCAAAACCCTCTCAGACATAAAGGCGAAACGCACAACCAACAGAGGAGACAGCATACCTTTCATTTCACACACTACACGCTACGCACACAACCACGTAGAGACAACACCACCCAGACAGCCTCACACAGGAGCGCAGAACGGAACACACACTACACAGAAGCATGACACACACCGGACACATCCACATCAAGGCACATAACTGCTCACAATACACATGAAATTCATTGCACAGATGCCCTACTGCAGCACACCATGAGACATACTAAAACAAGCACAACCACACGCGGCCAGCACATCCCTCATCATGCGCATAACACGCGCAGCCGAACGTCACCTCAACCGCTTGGTGCTGCCGGCTTTTCAACCTGTTGAACAGAACGCCCACACGTCCTGCTTCCAATGCCCGTACAGAAAGCAACTTGCCCTGCCTCTTCCCCTGAGGCTGGGCAGAAGACCTCGTCATAGTAGTCTTGTGCCTGGGAGTGTGAATACATATCAGAAGCTCGCCTTCACACAGCAGTGTTTAGCCGCCAATCTGGATATGGCTGAGCAGCCGATCACGTGGGCTGAGCCGGCAGCGTCAGGGCCTTCTCTGCAGGACAACAGCTCTGCGGCTCAGGGCCCATCTGCCACCAGGCTCTGGAGCAGCTTGCACACACATGTCTCTTGCTGACACGATGCCTGGGGACTGAAGCCGACGGGCACTTAGTTTACAATGCTCAGACTGTGGCATGGGAGATCGGCTCACATACCCCACGGACCAACCTGGGCATCTCTGAAGCAGCCACATAGTCGCAGGAAAAGCGACTTTTTAAGTTTCCACGCGAAATTCGTTGCATGCGGGCATTTCCCTTACAGCCGGGCTTCCTCGGCAAGGCCTCACGCTAGGGGGCCACACAAGCGAGCACCCCCGCCGCTCAGCGAAAGGGAGCTCTACGCGGCAGAGTCCACGCGGGCACTTAGAGTGCAGGCACGCGGGACAGACGTGGAAAGCACACGACAAGGTAAATTCGTTGTATGCGGGCATTCCCCCCGACAGCCAGGCCGCACGTCGATGGCCACACAAGCGAGTGCCCGGCACTCAGCAAAAGAGAGCTCTACGCAGGAGGAGACTTCACTCAGGTGCCTGGAGTGCAGGCACACGGGACACACACGGAAAGCGTGTAGCAAGCTCAGTTTCCGAGCAAAGCTGACTTGCCTCCACTGCTGCTTCCTTCAGAGCATCTCGTTCTGCAACTTCCTAGTGTGTCTAGTGCGAAGGCCTCATCGCAGCCCACTTACGCCCTCGAGATAAAGGGCGTACAGAGAAGACCGCCTTCTACTGCAATGTTTACTCTTTTCCTCATCCCCTAGGAGAATATTGCACGCAAGGCGAAAGCAGCCTGGTATTCTCTCAGGGAGGGAGGGGTCGCCTCAGTGCACGGTGAGTCGTTTCCCCAGCAAAGTCTGGCATAAGGCTCTCTCTCCTGCAGCAGTTTCTGACACGTTCCGACAAAGGCATCTTCAGGGCCTTGCGATGAAATGGGTGAGGGGGCTTTTTTGCGTCCTCAGGGGAAAAGGCCCGCCTGGAGGATTACGAACGTGTGGAGAGAACGGACAAGCACGAGAGGCGGTCTTCTGTGCACTTGAATGCACAAGTCCCTCAACACACAAACAGCACATCACACTCCACATCAAACCCCACCACACACCGAGAACATAACTGCACACCACCACACACGGGAACCACGGCTCTCGGAGGGAACACAACATAACACGCACAGTGAGGCACACGGACCGAGCTTGACCGTACACAGTACCCACATCACAAATTGCACTCACTACTCCAAGAGCCGACCACACGCACAAACTGTCAAACGCAACCACCCACATAGAAACCCACATGCGAAACGCACACAAACCACGACAGAAAGAACACCGAGTTCATGCAACGCCCATTTCACACACTACACACACCACTCCAGACACACACAGCACGTACAGCGCGCAGAGCCTCACAGAATGCACAATGCCAAACACGCAACACATACACGAAGGTATCAGTCATAACACGCAAAATATCTCACTCAACTTGCAAAACGCACAGGCCACAGAACAGAGTAGAATACACACAACACAAACACAAATCACAGAACAACACATCACACGGCACACACAAGCATCACACACCGAAAGTAATAATATCGCAACTCATCACACACACAACTCAATAACATCAACAATGCAACAACACACACACAGAGCAACGCAACCACTGCACACCACACATAAAGCCACACGCAACACACACTCAAGGAGCAGCCACAACGCACACAACACCCGCAGACACGTACGTAGAGAACACACACACACACACACACACACACACAGAACCTCTCAACACGCACACGGCACAACACAGAGAACAACGCACACCTCAAACATCGCAGGGCAGAAGAGCGCACAATTCACGCAAATCACACTGCAATGAGCACACACAATGCACACCAGGAGGCACGCAAACAAGCACAGCCACACACACAGACCACACACATCTCACATCACACGCAGAACTAAACCAAACACACACACAACCTCTCAAACGCAGCCATGCACAAATCCCAATCACACACGCAAAACAGACACACCACATACAAAACCAAGTGCGACACACACACACACACACACACACACACACACAAAACCAACGAAAACCCACGTAGCGCACACTTCACACACCACGCATCGCACGCACGACCACGCACAGACAACCCACGCTCACGTCCATGCACACGGGCTGCACTGTGCAGCGCGTACACACACAGAACCCAGAGTGTATCAACACAAGTCACAGGACGCACACCAGACACGTCGAAGCACGCAGCTGCTCACAACACACGCCAGCGACATTTCGCAGAGTACCCACAGCACACACAATGAGGCACAGGAAACAAGCACAACCACACAGACAACCAGTTTCAAATCACACACGTAACACACACGCAACCACTCAAACACAGCAACACCTCAGTCACAGTCGCAGACGCACGAAACGCGCAAAACCCTCTCAGACATAAAGGCGAAACGCACAACCAACAGAGGAGACAGCATACCTTTCATTTCACACACTACACGCTACGCACACAACCACATAGAGACAACACCACCCAGACAGCCTCACACAGGAGCGCAGAACGGAACACACACTACACAGAAGCATGACACACACCGGACACATCCACATCAAGGCACATAACTGCTCACAATACACATGAAATTCATTGCACAGATGCCCTACTGCAGCACACCATGAGACATACTAAAACAAGCACAACCACACGCGGCCAGCACATCCCTCATCATGCGCATAACACGCGCAGCCGAACGTCACCTCAACCGCTTGGTGCTGCCGGCTTTTCAACCTGTTGAACAGAACGCCCAAACGTCCTGCTTCCAATGCCCGTACAGAAAGCAACTTGCCCTGCCTCTTCCCCTGAGGCTGGGCAGAAGACCTCGTCATAGTAGTCTTGTGCCTGGGAGTGTGAATACATATCAGAAGCTCGCCTTCACACAGCAGTGTTTAGCCGCCAATCTGGATATGGCTGAGCAGCCGATCACGTGGGCTGAGCCGGCAGCGTCAGGGCCTTCTCTGCAGGACAACAGCTCTGCGGCTCAGGGCCCATCTGCCACCAGGCTCTGGAGCAGCTTGCACACACATGTCTCTTGCTGACACGATGCCTGGGGACTGAAGCCGACGGGCACTTAGTTTTCAATGCTCAGACTGTGGCATGGGAGATCGGCTCACATACCCCACGGACCAACCTGGGCATCTCTGAAGCAGCCACATAGTCGCAGGAAAAGCGACTTTTTAAGTTTCCACGCGAAATTCGTTGCATGCGGGCATTTCCCTTACAGCCGGGCTTCCTCGGCAAGGCCTCACGCTAGGGGGCCACACAAGCGAGCACCCCCGCCGCTCAGCGAAAGGGAGCTCTATGCGGCAGAGTCCACGCGGGCACTTAGAGTGCAGGCACGCGGGACAGACGTGGAAAGCACACGACAAGGTAAATTCGTTGTATGCGGGCATTCCCCCTGACAGCCAGGCCGCACGTCGATGGCCACACAAGCGAGTGCCCGGCACTCAGCAAAAGAGAGCTCTACGCAGGAGGAGACTTCACTCAGGTGCCTGGAGTGCAGGCACACGGGACACACACGGAAAGCGTGTAGCAAGCTCAGTTTCCGAGCAAAGCTGACTTGCCTCCACTGCTGCTTCCTTCAGAGCATCTCGTTCTGCAACTTCCTAGTGTGTGTAGTGCGAAGGCCTCATCGCAGCCCACTTACGCCCTCGAGATAAAGGGCGTACAGAGAAGACCGCCTTCTACTGCAATGTTTACTCTTTTCCTCATCCCCTAGGAGAATATTGCACGCAAGGCGAAAGCAGCCTGGTATTCTCTCAGGGAGGGAGGGGTCGCCTCAGTGCACGGTGAGTCGTTTCCCCAGCAAAGTCTGGCATAAGGCTCTCTCTCCTGCAGCAGTTTCTGACACGTTCCGACAAAGGCATCTTCAGGGCCTTGCGATGAAATGGGTGAGGGGGCTTTTTTGCGTCCTCAGGGGAAAAGGCCCGCCTGGAGGATTACGAACGTGTGGAGAGAACGGACAAGCACGAGAGGCGGTCTTCTGTGCACTTGAATGCACAAGTCCCTCAACACACAAACAGCACATCACACTCCACATCAAACCCCACCACACACCGAGAACATAACTGCACACCACCACACACGGGAACCACGGCTCTCGGAGGGAACACAACATAACACGCACAGTGAGGCACACGGACCGAGCTTGACCGTACACAGTACCCACATCACAAATTGCACTCACTACTCCAAGAGCCGACCACACGCACAAACTGTCAAACGCAACCACCCACATAGAAACCCACATGCGAAACGCACACAAACCACGACAGAAAGAACACCGAGTTCATGCAACGCCCATTTCACACACTACACACACCACTCCAGACACACACAGCACGTACAGCGCGCAGAGCCTCACAGAATGCACAATGCCAAACACGCAACACATACACGAAGGTATCAGTCATAACACGCAAAATATCTCACTCAACTTGCAAAACGCACAGGCCACAGAACAGAGTAGAATACACACAACACAAACACAAATCACAGAACAACACATCACACGGCACACACAAGCATCACACACCGAAAGTAATAATATCGCAACTCATCACACACACAACTCAATAACATCAACAATGCAACAACACACACACAGAGCAACGCAACCACTGCACACCACACATAAAGCCACACGCAACACACACTCAAGGAGCAGCCACAACGCACACAACACCCGCAGACACGTACGTAGAGAACACACACACACACACACACACACACACACACACAGAACCTCTCAACACGCACACGGCACAACACAGAGAACAACGCACACCTCAAACATGGCAGGGCAGAAGAGCGCACAATTCACGCAAATCACACTGCAATGAGCACACACAATGCACACCAGGAGGCACGCAAACAAGCACAGCCACACACACAGACCACACACATCTCACATCACACACAGAACTCAACCGAACACACACACAACCTCTCAAACGCAGCCAAGCACAAATCCCAATCACACACGCAAAACAGACACACCACATACAAAACCAAGTGCGACACACACACACACACACACACACACAAAACCAACGAAAATCCACGTAGCGCACACTTCACACACCACGCATCGCACGCACGACCACGCACAGACAACCCACGCTCAGGTCCATGCACACGGGCTGCACTGTGCAGCGCGTACACACACAGAACCCAGAGTGTATCAACACAAGTCACAGGACACACACCAGACACGTCGAAGCACGCAGCTGCTCACAACACACGCCAGCGACATTTCGCAGAGTACCCACAGCACACACAATGAGGCACAGGAAACAAGCACAACCACACAGACAACCAGTTTCAAATCACACACGTAACACACACGCAACCACTCAAACACAGCAACACCTCAGTCACAGTCGCAGACACACGAAACGCGCAAAACCCTCTCAGACATAAAGGCGAAACACACAACCAACAGAGGAGACAGCATACCTTTCATTTCACACACTACACGCTACGCACACAACCACGTAGAGACAACACCACCCAGACAGCCTCACACAGGAGCGCAGAACGGAACACACACTACACAGAAGCATGACACACACCGGACACATCCACATCAAGGCACATAACTGCTCACAATACACATGAAATTCATTGCACAGATGCCCTACTGCAGCACACCATGAGACATACTAAAACAAGCACAACCACACGCGGCCAGCACATCAATCATCATGCGCATAACACGCGCAGCCGAACGTCACCTCAACCGCTTGGTGCTGCCGGCTTTTCAACCTGTTGAACAGAACGCCCAAACGTCCTGCTTCCAATGCCCGTACAGAAAGCAACTTGCCCTGCCTCTTCCCCTGAGGCTGGGCAGAAGACCTCGTCATAGTAGTCTTGTGCCTGGGAGTGTGAATACATATCAGAAGCTCGCCTTCACACAGCAGTGTTTAGCCGCCAATCTGGATATGGCTGAGCAGCCGATCACGTGGGCTGAGCCGGCAGCGTCAGGGCCTTCTCTGCAGGACAACAGCTCTGCGGCTCAGGGCCCATCTGCCACCAGGCTCTGGAGCAGCTTGCACACACATGTCTCTTGCTGACACGATGCCTGGGGACTGAAGCTGACGGGCACTTAGTTCTCAATGCTCAGACTGTGGCATGGGAGATCGGCTCACATACCCCACGGACCAACCTGGGCATCTCTGAAGCAGCCACATAGTCGCAGGAAAAGCGACTTTTTAAGTTTCCACGCGAAATTCGTTGCATGCGGGCATTTCCCTTACAGCCGGGCTTCCTCGGCAAGGCCTCACGCTAGGGGGCCACACAAGCGAGCACCCCCGCCGCTCAGCGAAAGGGAGCTCTACGTGGCAGAGTCCACGCGGGCACTTAGAGTGCAGGCACGCGGGACAGACGTGGAAAGCACACGACAAGGTTAATTCGTTGTATGCGGGCATTCACCCCGACAGCCAGGCCGCATGTCGATGGCCACACAAGCAAGTGCCCGGCACTCAGCAAAAGAGAGCTCTACACAGGAGGAGACTTCACTCAGGTGCCTGGAGTTCAGGCACACGGGACACACACGGAAAGCGTGTAGCAAGCTCAGTTTCCGAGCAAAGCTGACTTGCCTCCACTGCTGCTTCCTTCAGAGCATCTCGTTCTGCAACTTCCTAGTGTGTCTAGTGCGAAGGCCTCATCGCAGCCCACTTACGCCCTCGAGATAAAGGGCGTACAGAGAAGACCGCCTTCTACTGCAATGTTTACTCTTTTCCTCATCCCCTAGGAGAATATTGCACGCAAGGCGAAAGCAGCCTGGTATTCTCTCAGGGAGGGAGGGGTCGCCTCAGTGCACGGTGAGTCGTTTCCCCAGCAAAGTCTGGCATAAGGCTCTCTCTCCTGCAGCAGTTTCTGACACGTTCCGACAAAGGCATCTTCAGGGCCTTGCGATGAAATGGGTGAGGGGGCTTTTTTGCGTCCTCAGGGGAAAAGGCCCGCCTGGAGGATTACGAACGTGTGGAGAGAACGGACAAGCATGAGAGGTGGTCTTCTGTGCACTTGAATGCACAAGTCCCTCAACACACAAACAGCACATCACACTCCACATCAAACCCCACCACACACCGAGAACATAACTGCACACCACCACACACGGGAACCACGGCTCTCGGAGGGAACACAACATAACACGCACAGTGAGGCACACGGACCGAGCTTGACCGTACACAGTACCCACATCACAAATTGCACTCACTACTCCAAGAGCCGACCACACACACAAACTGTCAAACGCAACCACCCACATAGAAACCCACATGCGAAACGCACACAAACCACGACAGAAAGAACACCGAGTTCATGCAACGCCCATTTCACACACTACACACAAAACTCCAGACACACACAGCACGTACAGCGCGCAGAGCCTCACAGAATGCACAATGCCAAACACGCAACACATACACGAAGGTATCAGTCATAACACGCAAAATATCTCACTCAACTTGCAAAACGCACAGGCCACAGAACAGAGTAGAATACACACAACACAAACACAAATCACAGAACAACACATCACACGGCACACACAAGCATCACACACCGAAAGTAATAATATCGCAACTCATCACACACACAACTCAATAACATCAACAATGCAACAACACACATACAGAGCAACGCAACCACTGCACACCACACATAAAGCCACACGCAACACGCACTCAAGGAGCAGCCACAACGCACACAACTCTCGCAGACACGTACGTAGAGAACACACACACACACACACACACACACACAGAACCCCTCAACACGCACACGGCACAACACAGAGAACAACGCACACCTCAAACATCGCAGGGCAGAAGAGCGCACAATTCACGCAAATCACACTGCAATGAGCACACACAATGCACACCAGGAGGCACGCAAACAAGCACAGCCACACACACAGACCACACACATCTCACATCACACGCAGAACTCAACCAAACACACACACAACCTCTCAAACGCAGCCAAGCACAAATCCCAATCACACACGCAAAACAGACACACCACATACAAAACCAAGTGCGACACACACACACACACACACACACACACAAAACCAACGAAAACCCACGTAGCGCACACTTCACACACCACGCATCGCACGCACGACCACGCACAGACAACCCACGCTCAGGTCCATGCACACGGGCTGCACTGTGCAGCGCGTACACACACAGAACCCAGAGTGTATCAACACAAGTCACAGGACACACACCAGACACGTCGAAGCACGCAGCTGCTCACAACACACGCCAGCGACATTTCGCAGAGTACCCACAGCACACACAATGAGGCACAGGAAACAAGCACAACCACACAGACAACCAGTTTCAAATAAAACACGTAACACACACGCAACCACTCAAACACAGCAACACCTCAGTCACAGTCGCAGACACACGAAACGCGCAAAACCCTCTCAGACATAAAGGCGAAACACACAACCAACAGAGGAGACAGCATACCTTTCATTTCACACACTACACGCTACGCACACAACCACGTAGAGACAACACCACCCAGACAGCCTCACACAGGAGCGCAGAACGGAACACACACTACACAGAAGCATGACACACACCGGACACATCCACATCAAGGCACATAACTGCTCACAATACACATGAAATTCATTGCACAGATGCCCTACTGCAGCACACCATGAGACATCCTAAAACAAGCACAACCACACGCGGCCAGCACATCCCTCATCATGCGCATAACACGCGCAGCCGAACGTCACCTCAACCGCTTGGTGCTGCCGGCTTTTCAACCTGTTGAACAGAACGCCCAAACGTCCTGCTTCCAATGCCCGTACAGAAAGCAACTTGCCCTGCCTCTTCCTCTGAGGCTGGGCAGAAGACCTCGTCATAGTAGTCTTGTGCCTGGGAGTGTGAATACATATCAGAAGCTCGCCTTCACACAGCAGTGTTTAGCCGCCAATCTGGATATGGCTGAGCAGCCGATCACGTGGGCTGAGCCGGCAGCGTCAGGGCCTTCTCTGCAGGACAACAGCTCTGCGGCTCAGGGCCCATCTGCCACCAGGCTCTGGAGCAGCTTGCACACACATGTCTCTTGCTGACACGATGCCTGGGGACTGAAGCCGACGGGCACTTAGTTTTCAATGCTCAGACTGTGGCATGGGAGATCGGCTCACATACCCCACGGACCAACCTGGGCATCTCTGAAGCAGCCACATAGTCGCAGGAAAAGCGACTTTTTAAGTTTCCACGCGAAATTCGTTGCATGCGGGCATTTCCCTTACAGCCGGGCTTCCTCGGCAAGGCCTCACGCTAGGGGGCCACACAAGCGAGCACCCCCGCCGCTCAGCGAAAGGGAGCTCTACGCGGCAGAGTCCACGCGGGCACTTAGAGTGCAGGCACGCGGGACAGACGTTTAAAGCACCCGACAAGGTAAATTCGTTGTATGCGGGCATTCCCCCCGACAGCCAGGCCGCACGTCGATGGCCACACAAGCGAGTGCCCGGCACTCAGCAAAAGAGAGCTCTACGCAGGAGGAGACTTCACTCAGGTGCCTGGAGTGCAGGCACACGGGACACACACGGAAAGCGTGTAGCAAGCTCAGTTTCCGAGCAAAGCTGACTTGCCTCCACTGCTGCTTCCTTCAGAGCATCTCGTTCTGCGACTTCCTAGTGTGTCTAGTGCGAAGGCCTCATCGCAGCCCACTTACGCCCTCGAGATAAAGGGCGTACAGAGAAGACCGCCTTCTACTGCAATGTTTACTCTTTTCCTCATCCCCTAGGAGAATATTGCACGCAAGGCGAAAGCAGCCTGGTATTCTCTCAGGGAGGGAGGGGTCGCCTCAGTGCACGGTGAGTCGTTTCCCCAGCAAAGTCTGGCATAAGGCTCTCTCTCCTGCAGCAGTTTCTGACACGTTCCGACAAAGGCATCTTCAGGGCCTTGCGATGAAATGGGTGAGGGGGCTTTTTTGCGTCCTCAGGGGAAAAGGCCCGCCTGGAGGATTACGAACGTGTGGAGAGAACGGACAAGCACGAGAGGCGGTCTTCTGTGCACTTGAATGCACAAGTCCCTCAACACACAAACAGCACATCACACTCCACATCAAACCCCACCACACACCGAGAACATAACTGCACACCACCACACACGGGAACCACGGCTCTCGGAGGGAACACAACATAACACGCACAGTGAGGCACACGGACCGAGCTTGACCGTACACAGTACCCACATCACAAATTGCACTCACTACTCCAAGAGCCGACCACACGCACAAACTGTCAAACGCAACCACCCACATAGAAACCCACATGCGAAACGCACACAAACCACGACAGAAAGAACACCGAGTTCATGCAACGCCCATTTCACACACTACACACACCACTCCAGACACACACAGCACGTACAGCGCGCAGAGCCTCACAGAATGCACAATGCCAAACACGCAACACATACACGAAGGTATCAGTCATAACACGCAAAATATCTCACTCAACTTGCAAAACGCACAGGCCACAGAACAGAGTAGAATACACACAACACAAACACAAATCACAGAACAACACATCACACGGCACACACAAGCATCACACACCGAAAGTAATAATATCGCAACTCATCACACACACAACTCAATAACATCAACAATGCAACAACACACATACAGAGCAACGCAACCACTGCACACCACACATAAAGCCACACGCAACACGCACTCAAGGAGCAGCCACAACGCACACAACTCCCGCAGACACGTACGTAGAGAACACACACACACACACACACACACACACACACACACACAGAACCTCTCAACACGCACACGGCACAACACAGAGAACAACGCAAACCTCAAACATCGCAGGGCAGAAGAGCGCACAATTCACGCAAATCACACTGCAATGAGCACACACAATGCACACCAGGAGGCACGCAAACAAGCACAGCCACACACACAGACCACACACATCTCACATCACACGCAGAACTCAACCAAACACACACACAACCTCTCAAACGCAGCCAAGCACAAATCCCAATCACACACGCAAAACAGACACACCACATACAAAACCAAGTGCGACACACACACACACACACACACACACACAGAAAACCAACGAAAACCCACGTAGCGCACACTTCACACACCACGCATCGCACGCACGACCACGCACAGACAACCCACGCTCAGGTCCATGCACACGGGCTGCACTGTGCAGCGCGTACACACACAGAACCCAGAGTGTATCAACACAAGTCACAGGACACACACCAGACACGTCGAAGCACGCAGCTGCTCACAACACACGCCAGCGACATTTCGCAGAGTACCCACAGCACACACAATGAGGCACAGGAAACAAGCACAACCACACAGACAACCAGTTTCAAATAAAACACGTAACACACACGCAACCACTCAAACACAGCAACACCTCAGTCACAGTCTCAGACACATGAAACGCGCAAAACCCTCTCAGACATAAAGGCGAAACACACAACCAACAGAGGAGACAGCATACCTTTCATTTCACACACTACACGCTACGCACACAACCACGTAGAGACAACACCACCCAGACAGCCTCACACAGGAGCGTAGAACGGAACACACACTACACAGAAGCATGACACACACCGGACACATCTACATCAAGGCACATAACTGCTCACAATACACATGAAATTCATTGCACAGATGCCCTACTGCAGCACACCATGAGACATACTAAAACAAGCACAACCACACGCGGCCAGCACATCCCTCATCATGCGCATAACACGCGCAGCCGAACGTCACCTCAACCGCTTGGTGCTGCCGGCTTTTCAACCTGTTGAACAGAACGCCCAAACGTCCTGCTTCCAATGCCCGTACAGAAAGCAACTTGCCCTGCCTCTTCCCCTGAGGCTGGGCAGAAGACCTCGTCATAGTAGTCTTGTGCCTGGGAGTGTGAATACATATCAGAAGCTCGCCTTCACACAGCAGTGTTTAGCCGCCAATCTGGATATGGCTGAGCAGCCGATCACGTGGGCTGAGCCGGCAGCGTCAGGGCCTTCTCTGCAGGACAACAGCTCTGCGGCTCAGGGCCCATCTGCCACCAGGCTCTGGAGCAGCTTGCACACACATGTCTCTTGCTGACACGATGCCTGGGGACTGAAGCCGACGGGCACTTAGTTTTCAATGCTCAGACTGTGGCATGGGAGATCGGCTCACATACCCCACGGACCAACCTGGGCATCTCTGAAGCAGCCACATAGTCGCAGGAAAAGCGACTTTTTAAGTTTCCACGCGAAATTCGTTGCATGCGGGCATTTCCCTTACAGCCGGGCTTCCTCGGCAAGGCCTCACGCTAGGGGGCCACACAAGCGAGCACCCCCGCCTTTCAGCGAAAGGGAGCTCCACGCGGCAGAGTCCACGCGGGCACTTAGAGTGCAGGCACGCGGGACAGACGTTTAAAGCACACGACAAGGTAAATTCGTTGTATGCGGGCATTCCCCCCGACAGCCAGGCCGCACGTCGATGGCCACACAAGCGAGTGCCCGGCACTCAGCAAAAGAGAGCTCTACGCAGGAGGAGACTTCACTCAGGTGCCTGGAGTGCAGGCACACGGGACACACACGGAAAGCGTGTAGCAAGCTCAGTTTCCGAGCAAAGCTGACTTGCCTCCACTGCTGCTTCCTTCAGAGCATCTCGTTCTGCAACTTCCTAGTGTGTCTAGTGCGAAGGCCTCATCGCAGCCCACTTACGCCCTCGAGATAAAGGGCGTACAGAGAAGACCGCCTTCTACTGCAATGTTTACTCTTTTCCTCATCCCCTAGGAGAATATTGCACGCAAGGCGAAAGCAGCCTGGTATTCTCTCAGGGAGGGAGGGGTCGCCTCAGTGCACGGTGAGTCGTTTCCCCAGCAAAGTCTGGCATAAGGCTCTCTCTCCTGCAGCAGTTTCTGACACGTTCCGACAAAGGCATCTTCAGGGCCTTGCGATGAAATGGGTGAGGGGGCTTTTTTGCGTCCTCAGGGGAAAAGGCCCGCCTGGAGGATTACGAACGTGTGGAGAGAACGGACAAGCACGAGAGGCGGTCTTCTGTGCACTTGAATGCACAAGTCCCTCAACACACAAACAGCACATCACACTCCACATCAAACCCCACCACACACCGAGAACATAACTGCACACCACCACACACGGGAACCACGGCTCTCGGAGGGAACACAACATAACACGCACAGTGAGGCACACGGACCGAGCTTGACCGTACACAGTACCCACATCACAAATTGCACTCACTACTCCAAGAGCCGACCACACACACAAACTGTCAAACGCAACCACCCACATAGAAACCCACATGCGAAACGCACACAAACCACGACAGAAAGAACACCGAGTTCATGCAACGCCCATTTCACACACTACACACAAAACTCCAGACACACACAGCACGTACAGCGCGCAGAGCCTCACAGAATGCACAATGCCAAACACGCAACACATACACGAAGGTATCAGTCATAACACGCAAAATATCTCACTCAACTTGCAAAACGCACAGGCCACAGAACAGAGTAGAATACACACAACACAAACACAAATCACAGAACAACACATCACACGGCACACACAAGCATCACACACCGAAAGTAATAATATCGCAACTCATCACACACACAACTCAATAACATCAACAATGCAACAACACACATACAGAGCAACGCAACCACTGCACACCACACATAAAGCCACACGCAACACGCACTCAAGGAGCAGCCACAACGCACACAACTCCCGCAGACACGTTAGTAGAGAACACACACACACACACACACACACACACACACACACAGAACCTCTCAACACGCACACGGCACAACACAGAGAACAACGCACACCTCAAACATCGCAGGGCAGAAGAGCGCACAATTCACGCAAATCACACTGCAATGAGCACACACAATGCACACCAGGAGGCACGCAAACAAGCACAGCCACACACACAGACCACACACATCTCACATCACACACAGAACTCAACCAAACACACACACAACCTCTCAAACGCAGCCAAGCACAAATCCCAATCACACACGCAAAACAGACACACCACATACAAAACCAAGTGCGACACACACACACACACACACACACACAAAACCAACGAAAACCCACGTAGCGCACACTTCACACACCACGCATCGCACGCACGACCACGCACAGACAACCCACGCTCAGGTCCATGCACACGGGCTGCACTGTGCAGCGCGTACACACACAGAACCCAGAGTGTATCAACACAAGTCACAGGACACACACCAGACACGTCGAAGCACGCAGCTGCTCACAACACACGCCAGCGACATTTCGCAGAGTACCCACAGCACACACAATGAGGCACAGGAAACAAGCACAACCACACAGACAACCAGTTTCAAATCACACACGTAACACACACGCAACCACTCAAACACAGCAACACCTCAGTCACAGTCGCAGACACACGAAACGCGCAAAACCCTCTCAGACATAAAGGCGAAACACACAACCAACAGAGGAGACAGCATACCTTTCATTTCACACACTACACGCTACGCACACAACCACGTAGAGACAACACCACCCAGACAGCCTCACACAGGAGCGCAGAACAGAACACACACTACACAGAAGCATGACACACACCGGACACATCCACATCAAGGCACATAACTGCTCACAATACACATGAAATTCATTGCACAGATGCCCTACTGCAGCACACCATGAGACATACTAAAACAAGCACAACCACACGCGGCCAGCACATCAATCATCATGCGCATAACACGCGCAGCCGAACGTCACCTCAACCGCTTGGTGCTGCCGGCTTTTCAACCTGTTGAACAGAACGCCCAAACGTCCTGCTTCCAATGCCCGTACAGAAAGCAACTTGCCCTGCCTCTTCCCCTGAGGCTGGGCAGAAGACCTCGTCATAGTAGTCTTGTGCCTGGGAGTGTGAATACATATCAGAAGCTCGCCTTCACACAGCAGTGTTTAGCCGCCAATCTGGATATGGCTGAGCAGCCGATCACGTGGGCTGAGCCGGCAGCGTCAGGGCCTTCTCTGCAGGACAACAGCTCTGCGGCTCAGGGCCCATATGCCACCAGGCTCTGGAGCAGCTTGCACACACATGTCTCTTGCTGACACGATGCCTGGGGACTGAAGCCGACGGGCACTTAGTTCTCAATGCTCAGACTGTGGCATGGGAGATCAGCTCACATACCCCACGGACCAACCTGGGCATCTCTGAAGCAGCCACATAGTCGCAGGAAAAGCGACTTTTTAAGTTTCCACGCGAAATTCGTTGCATGCGGGCATTTCCCTTACAGCCGGGCTTCCTCGGCAAGGCCTCACGCTAGGGGGCCACACAAGCGAGCACCCCCGCCGCTCAGCGAAAGGGAGCTCTACGCGGCAGAGTCCACGCGGGCACTTAGAGTGCAGGCACGCGGGACAGACGTGGAAAGCACACGACAAGGTAAATTCGTTGTATGCGGGCATTCCCCCCGACAGCCAGGCCGCACGTCGATGGCCACACAAGCGAGTGCCCGGCACTCAGCAAAAGAGAGCTCTACGCAGGAGGAGACTTCACTCAGGTGCCTGGAGTGCAGGCACACGGGACACACACGGAAAGCGTGTAGCAAGCTCAGTTTCTGAGCAAAGCTGACTTGCCTCCACTGCTGCTTCCTTCAGAGCATCTCGTTCTGCAACTTCCTAGTGTGTCTAGTGCGAAGGCCTCATCGCAGCCCACTTACGCCCTCGAGATAAAGGGCGTACAGAGAAGACCGCCTTCTACTGCAATGTTTACTCTTTTCCTCATCCCCTAGGAGAATATTGCACGCAAGGCGAAAGCAGCCTGGTATTCTCTCAGGGAGGGAGGGGTCGCCTCAGTGCACGGTGAGTCGTTTCCCCAGCAAAGTCTGGCATAAGGCTCTCTCTCCTGCAGCAGTTTCTGACACGTTCCGACAAAGGCATCTTCAGGGCCTTGTGATGAAATGGGTGAGGGGGCTTTTTTGCGTCCTCAGGGGAAAAGGCCCGCCTGGAGGTTTACGAACGTGTGGAGAGAACGGACAAGCACGAGAGGCGGTCTTCTGTGCACTTGAATGCACAAGTCCCTCAACACACAAACAGCACATCACACTCCACATCAAACCCCACCACACACCGAGAACATAAACTGCACACCACGCACACACGGGAACCACGGCTCTCGGAGGGGAACACAACATAACACGCACAGTGAGGCACACGGACCGAGCTTTGACCGTACACAGTACCCCACATCACAAATTGCACTCACTACTCCAAGAGCCGACCACACACAACAAACTGTCAAACGCAACACCCACATAGAAACCCACATGCGAAACGCACACAAACCACGACAGAAAGAACACCGAGTTCATGCAACGCCCATTTCACACACTACACACACCACTCCAGACACACACAGCACGTACAGCGTGCAGAGCCTCACAGAATGCACAATGCCAAACAGCGCAACACATACACGAAGGTATCAGTCATAACACGCAAAATATCTCACTCAACTTGCAAAAACGCACAGGCCACAGAACAGAGTAGAATACACACAACACAAACACAAATCACAGAACAACACATCACACGGCACACACAAGCATCACACACCGAAAGTAATAATATCGCAACTCATCACACACACAACTCAATAACATCAACAATGCAACAACACACACACAGAGCACCGCAAACCACTGCACACCACACATAAAGCCACACGCAACACACACTCAAGGAGCAGCCACAAAGCACACAAACACCCGCAGACACGTACGTAGAGAACACACACACACACACACACACACACACACAGAACCTCTCAACACGCACACGGAACAACACAGAGAACAACGCAAACCTCAAACATCGCAGGGCAGAAGAGCGCACAATTCACGCAAATCACACTGCAATGAGCACACACAATGCACACCAGGAGGCACGCAAAACAAGCACAGCCACACACACAGACCACACACATCTCACATCACACACAGAACTCAACCAAACACACACACAACCTCTCAAACGCAGCCAAGCACAAATCCCAATCACACACGCAAAACAGACACACCACATACAAAACCAAGTGCGACACACACACACACACACACACACACACACACAAAACCAACGAAAACCCACGTAGCGCACACTTCACACACCACGCATCGCACGCACGACCACGCACAGACAACCCACGCTCAGGTCCATGCACACGGGCTGCACTGTGCAGCGCGTACACACACAGAACCCAGAGTGTATCAACACAAGTCACAGGACACACACCAGACACGTCGAAGCACGCAGCTGCTCACAACACACGCCAGCGACATTTCGCAGAGTACCCACAGCACACACAATGAGGCACAGGAAACAAGCACAACCACACAGACAACCAGTTTCAAATCACACACGTAACACACACGCAACCACTCAAACACAGCAACACCTCAGTCACAGTCGCAGACACACGAAACGCGCAAAACCCTCTCAGACATAAAGGCGAAACACACAACCAACAGAGGAGACAGCATACCTTTCATTTCACACACTACACGCTACGCACACAACCACGTAGAGACAACACCACCCAGACAGCCTCACACAGGAGCGCAGAACGGAACACACACTACACAGAAGCATGACACACACCGGACACATCCACATCAAGGCACATAACTGCTCACAATACACATGAAATTCATTGCACAGATGCCCTACTGCAGCACACCATGAGACATACTAAAACAAGCACAACCACACGCGGCCAGCACATCCCTCATCATGCGCATAACACGCGCAGCCGAACGTCACCTCAACCGCTTGGTGCTGCCGGCTTTTCAACCTGTTGAACAGAACCCCCACACCCCCTGCTTCCAATGCCCGTACAGAAAGCAACTTGCCCTGCCTCTTCCCCTGAGGCTGGGCAGAAGACCTCGTCATAGTAGTCTTGTGCCTGGGAGTGTGAATACATATCAGAAGCTCGCCTTCACACAGCAGTGTTTAGCCGCCAATCTGGATATGGCTGAGCAGCCGATCACGTGGGCTGAGCCGGCAGCGTCAGGGCCTTCTCTGCAGGACAACAGCTCTGCGGCTCAGGGCCCATCTGCCACCAGGCTCTGGAGCAGCTTGCACACACATGTCTCTTGCTGACACGATGCCTGGGGACTGAAGCCGACGGGCACTTAGTTTTCAATGCTCAGACTGTGGCATGGGAGATCGGCTCACATACCCCACGGACCAACCTGGGCATCTCTGAAGCAGCCACATAGTCGCAGGAAAAGCGACTTTTTAAGTTTCCACGCGAAATTCGTTGCATGCGGGCATTTCCCTTACAGACGGGCTTCCTCGGCAAGGCCTCACGATAGGGGGCCACACAAGCGAGCACCCCCGCCGCTCAGCGAAAGGGAGCTCTACGCGGCAGAGTCCACGCGGGCACTTAGAGTGCAGGCACGCGGGACAGACGTGGAAAGCACACGACAAGGTAAATTCGTTGTATGCGGGCATTCCCCCCGACAGCCAGGCCGCACGTCGATGGCCACACAAGCGAGTGCCCGGCACTCAGCAAAAGAGAGCTCTACGCAGGAGGAGACTTCACTCAGGTGCCTGGAGTGCAGGCACACGGGACACACACGGAAAGCGTGTAGCAAGCTCAGTTTCCGAGCAAAGCTGACTTGCCTCCACTGCTGCTTCCTTCAGAGCATCTCGTTCTGCAACTTCCTAGTGTGTCTAGTGCGAAGGCCTCATCGCACCCCACTTACGCCCTCGAGATAAAGGGCGTACAGAGAAGACCGCCTTCTACTGCAATGTTTACTCTTTTCCTCATCCCCTAGGAGAATATTGCACGCAAGGCGAAAGCAGCCTGGTATTCTCTCAGGGAGGGAGGGGTCGCCTCAGTGCACGGTGAGTCGTTTCCCCAGCAAAGTCTGGCATAAGGCTCTCTCTCCTGCAGCAGTTTCTGACACGTTCCGACAAAGGCATCTTCAGGGCCTTGCGATGAAATGGGTGAGGGGGCTTTTTTGCGTCCTCAGGGGAAAAGGCCCGCCTGGAGGATTACGAACGTGTGGAGAGAACGGACAAGCACGAGAGGCGGTCTTCTGTGCACTTGAATGCACAAGTCCCTCAACACACAAACAGCACATCACACTCCACATCAAACCCCACCACACACCGAGAACATAACTGCACACCACCACACACGGGAACCACGGCTCTCGGAGGGAACACAACATAACACGCACAGTGAGGCACACGGACCGAGCTTGACCGTACACAGTACCCACATCACAAATTGCACTCACTACTCCAAGAGCCGACCACACACACAAACTGTCAAACGCAACCACCCACATAGAAACCCACATGCGAAACGCACACAAACCACGACAGAAAGAACACCGAGTTCATGCAACGCCCATTTCACACACTACACACACCACTCCAGACACACACAGCACGTACAGCGCGCAGAGCCTCACAGAATGCACAATGCCAAACACGCAACACATACACGAAGGTATCAGTCATAACACGCAAAATATCTCACTCAACTTGCAAAACGCACAGGCCACAGAACAGAGTAGAATACACACAACACAAACACAAATCACAGAACAACACATCACACGGCACACACAAGCATCACACACCGAAAGTAATAATATCGCAACTCATCACACACACAACTCAATAACATCAACAATGCAACAACACACATACAGAGCAACGCAACCACTGCACACCACACATAAAGCCACACGCAACACGCACTCAAGGAGCAGCCACAACGCACACAACTCCCGCAGACACGTACGTAGAGAACACACACACACACACACACACACACACACACACACACAGAACCTCTCAACACGCACACGGCACAACACAGAGAACAACGCACACCTCAAACATCGCAGGGCAGAAGAGCGCACAATTCACGCAAATCACACTGCAATGAGCACACACAATGCACACCAGGAGGCACGCAAACAAGCACAGCCACACACACAGACCACACACATCTCACATCACACACAGAACTCAACCAAACACACACACAACCTCTCAAACGCAGCCAAGCACAAATCCCAATCACACACGCAAAACAGACACACCACATACAAAACCAAGTGCGACACACACACACACACACACACACACACAAAACCAACGAAAACCCACGTAGCGCACACTTCACACACCACGCATCGCACGCACGACCACGCACAGACAACCCACGCTCAGGTCCATGCACACGGGCTGCACTGTGCAGCGCGTACACACACAGAACCCAGAGTGTATCAACACAAGTCACAGGACACACACCAGACACGTCGAAGCACGCAGCTGCTCACAACACACGCCAGCGACATTTCGCAGAGTACCCACAGCACACACAATGAGGCACAGGAAACAAGCACAACCACACAGACAACCAGGTTCAAAAAACACACGTAACACACACGCAACCACTCAAACACAGCAACACCTCAGTCACAGTCGCAGACACACGAAACGCGCAAAACCCTCTCAGACATAAAGGCGAAACACACAACCAACAGAGGAGACAGCATACCTTTCATTTCACACACTACACGCTACGCACACAACCACGTAGAGACAACACCACCCAGACAGCCTCACACAGGAGCGCAGAACGGAACACACACTACACAGAAGCATGACACACACCGGACACATCCACATCAAGGCACATAACTGCTCACAATACACATGAAATTCATTGCACAGATGCCCTACTGCAGCACACCATGAGACATACTAAAACAAGCACAACCACACGCGGCCAGCACATCCCTCATCATGCGCATAACACGCGCAGCCGAACGTCACCTCAACCGCTTGGTGCTGCCGGCTTTTCAACCTGTTGAACAGAACGCCCAAACGTCCTGCTTCCAATGCCCGTACAGAAAGCAACTTGCCCTGCCTCTTCCCCTGAGGCTGGGCAGAAGACCTCGTCATAGTAGTCTTGTGCCTGGGAGTGTGAATACATATCAGAAGCTCGCCTTCACACAGCAGTGTTTAGCCGCCAATCTGGATATGGCTGAGCAGCCGATCACGTGGGCTGAGCCGGCAGCGTCAGGGCCTTCTCTGCAGGACAACAGCTCTGCGGCTCAGGGCCCATCTGCCACCAGGCTCTGGAGCAGCTTGCACACACATGTCTCTTGCTGACACGATGCCTGGGGACTGAAGCCGACGGGCACTTAGTTTTCAATGCTCAGACTGTGGCATGGGAGATCGGCTCACATACCCCACGGACCAACCTGGGCATCTCTGAAGCAGCCACATAGTCGCAGGAAAAGCGACTTTTTAAGTTTCCACGCGAAATTCGTTGCATGCGGGCATTTCCCTTACAGCCGGGCTTCCTCGGCAAGGCCTCACGCTAGGGGGCCACACAAGCGAGCACCCCCGCCGCTCAGCGAAAGGGAGCTCTACGCGGCAGAGTCCACGCGGGCACTTAGAGTGCAGGCACGCGGGACAGACGTGGAAAGCACACGACAAGGTAAATTCGTTGTATGCGGGCATTCCCCCCGACAGCCAGGCCGCACGTCGATGGCCACACAAGCGAGTGCCCGGCACTCAGCAAAAGAGAGCTCTACGCAGGAGGAGACTTCACTCAGGTGCCTGGAGTGCAGGCACACGGGACACACACGGAAAGCGTGTAGCAAGCTCAGTTTCCGAGCAAAGCTGACTTGCCTCCACTGCTGCTTCCTTCAGAGCATCTCGTTCTGCAACTTCCTAGTGTGTCTAGTGCGAAGGCCTCATCGCAGCCCACTTACGCCCTCGAGATAAAGGGCGTACAGAGAAGACCGCCTTCTACTGCAATGTTTACTCTTTTCCTCATCCCCTAGGAGAATATTGCACGCAAGGCGAAAGCAGCCTGGTATTCTCTCAGGGAGGGAGGGGTCGCCTCAGTGCACGGTGAGTCGTTTCCCCAGCAAAGTCTGGCATAAGGCTCTCTCTCCTGCAGCAGTTTCTGACACGTTCCGACAAAGGCATCTTCAGGGCCTTGCGATGAAATGGGTGAGGGGGCTTTTTTGCGTCCTCAGGGGAAAAGGCCCGCCTGGAGGATTACGAACGTGTGGAGAGAACGGACAAGCACGAGAGGCGGTCTTCTGTGCACTTGAATGCACAAGTCCCTCAACACACAAACAGCACATCACACTCCACATCAAACCCCACCACACACCGAGAACATAACTGCACACCACCACACACGGGAACCACGGCTCTCGGAGGGAACACAACATAACACGCACAGTGAGGCACACGGACCGAGCTTGACCGTACACAGTACCCACATCACAAATTGCACTCACTACTCCAAGAGCCGACCACACACACAAACTGTCAAACGCAACCACCCACATAGAAACCCACATGCGAAACGCACACAAACCACGACAGAAAGAACACCGAGTTCATGCAACGCCCATTTCACACACTACACACACCACTCCAGACACACACAGCACGTACAGCGCGCAGAGCCTCACAGAATGCACAATGCCAAACACGCAACACATACACGAAGGTATCAGTCATAACACGCAAAATATCTCACTCAACTTGCAAAACGCACAGGCCACAGAACAGAGTAGAATACACACAACACAAACACAAATCACAGAACAACACATCACACGGCACACACAAGCATCACACACCGAAAGTAATAATATCGCAACTCATCACACACACAACTCAATAACATCAACAATGCAACAACACACATACAGAGCAACGCAACCACTGCACACCACACATAAAGCCACACGCAACACGCACTCAAGGAGCAGCCACAACGCACACAACTCCCGCAGACACGTACGTAGAGAACACACACACACACACACACACACACACACACAGAACCTCTCAACACGCACACGGCACAACACAGAGAACAACGCACACCTCAAACATCGCAGGGCAGAAGAGCGCACAATTCACGCAAATCACACTGCAATGAGCACACACAATGCACACCAGGAGGCACGCAAACAAGCACAGCCACACACACAGACCACACACATCTCACATCACACACAGAACTCAACCAAACACACACACAACCTCTCAAACGCAGCCAAGCACAAATCCCAATCACACACGCAAAACAGACACACCACATACAAAACCAAGTGCGACACACACACACACACACACACACACACACAAAACCAACGAAAACCCACGTAGCGCACACTTCACACACCACGCATCGCACGCACGACCACGCACAGACAACCCACGCTCAGGTCCATGCACACGGGCTGCACTGTGCAGCGCGTACACACACAGAACCCAGAGTGTATCAACACAAGTCACAGGACACACACCAGACACGTCGAAGCACGCAGCTGCTCACAACACACGCCAGCGACATTTCGCAGAGTACCCACAGCACACACAATGAGGCACAGGAAACAAGCACAACCACACAGACAACCAGTTTCAAATAAAACACGTAACACACACGCAACCACTCAAACACAGCAACACCTCAGTCACAGTCGCAGACACACGAAACGCGCAAAACCCTCTCAGACATAAAGGCGAAACACACAACCAACAGAGGAGACAGCATACCTTTCATTTCACACACTACACGCTACGCACACAACCACGTAGAGACAACACCACCCAGACAGCCTCACACAGGAGCGCAGAACGGAACACACACTACACAGAAGCATGACACACACCGGACACATCCACATCAAGGCACATAACTGCTCACAATACACATGAAATTCATTGCACAGATGCCCTACTGCAGCACACCATGAGACATACTAAAACAAGCACAACCACACGCGGCCAGCACATCCCTCATCATGCGCATAACACGCGCAGCCGAACGTCACCTCAACCGCTTGGTGCTGCCGGCTTTTCAACCTGTTGAACAGAACGCCCAAACGTCCTGCTTCCAATGCCCGTACAGAAAGCAACTTGCCCTGCCTCTTCCCCTGAGGCTGGGCAGAAGACCTCGTCATAGTAGTCTTGTGCCTGGGAGTGTGAATACATATCAGAAGCTCGCCTTCACACAGCAGTGTTTAGCCGCCAATCTGGATATGGCTGAGCAGCCGATCACGTGGGCTGAGCCGGCAGCGTCAGGGCCTTCTCTGCAGGACAACAGCTCTGCGGCTCAGGGCCCATCTGCCACCAGGCTCTGGAGCAGCTTGCACACACATGTCTCTTGCTGACACGATGCCTGGGGACTGAAGCCGACGGGCACTTAGTTTTCAATGCTCAGACTGTGGCATGGGAGATCGGCTCACATACCCCACGGACCAACCTGGGCATCTCTGAAGCAGCCACATAGTCGCAGGAAAAGCGACTTTTTAAGTTTCCACGCGAAATTCGTTGCATGCGGGCATTTCCCTTACAGCCGGGCTTCCTCGGCAAGGCCTCACGCTAGGGGGCCACACAAGCGAGCACCCCCGCCGCTCAGCGAAAGGGAGCTCTACGCGGCAGAGTCCACGCGGGCACTTAGAGTGCAGGCACGCGGGACAGACGTGGAAAGCACACGACAAGGTAAATTCGTTGTATGCGGGCATTCCCCCCGACAGCCAGGCCGCACGTCGATGGCCACACAAGCGAGTGCCCGGCACTCAGCAAAAGAGAGCTCTACGCAGGAGGAGACTTCACTCAGGTGCCTGGAGTGCAGGCACACGGGACACACACGGAAAGCGTGTAGCAAGCTCAGTTTCCGAGCAAAGCTGACTTGCCTCCACTGCTGCTTCCTTCAGAGCATCTCGTTCTGCAACTTCCTAGTGTGTCTAGTGCGAAGGCCTCATCGCAGCCCACTTACGCCCTCGAGATAAAGGGCGTACAGAGAAGACCGCCTTCTACTGCAATGTTTACTCTTTTCCTCATCCCCTAGGAGAATATTGCACGCAAGGCGAAAGCAGCCTGGTATTCTCTCAGGGAGGGAGGGGTCGCCTCAGTGCACGGTGAGTCGTTTCCCCAGCAAAGTCTGGCATAAGGCTCTCTCTCCTGCAGCAGTTTCTGACACGTTCCGACAAAGGCATCTTCAGGGCCTTGCGATGAAATGGGTGAGGGGGCTTTTTTGCGTCCTCAGGGGAAAAGGCCCGCCTGGAGGATTACGAACGTGTGGAGAGAACGGACAAGCACGAGAGGCGGTCTTCTGTGCACTTGAATGCACAAGTCCCTCAACACACAAACAGCACATCACACTCCACATCAAACCCCACCACACACCGAGAACATAACTGCACACCACCACACACGGGAACCACGGCTCTCGGAGGGAACACAACATAACACGCACAGTGAGGCACACGGACCGAGCTTGACCGTACACAGTACCCACATCACAAATTGCACTCACTACTCCAAGAGCCGACCACACGCACAAACTGTCAAACGCAACCACCCACATAGAAACCCACATGCGAAACGCACACAAACCACGACAGAAAGAACACCGAGTTCATGCAACGCCCATTTCACACACTACACACACCACTCCAGACACACACAGCACGTACAGCGCGCAGAGCCTCACAGAATGCACAATGCCAAACACGCAACACATACACGAAGGTATCAGTCATAACACGCAAAATATCTCACTCAACTTGCAAAACGCACAGGCCACAGAACAGAGTAGAATACACACAACACAAACACAAATCACAGAACAACACATCACACGGCACACACAAGCATCACACACCGAAAGTAATAATATCGCAACTCATCACACACACAACTCAATAACATCAACAATGCAACAACACACATACAGAGCAACGCAACCACTGCACACCACACATAAAGCCACACGCAACACGCACTCAAGGAGCAGCCACAACGCACACAACTCCCGCAGACACGTACGTAGAGAACACACACACACACACACACACACACACACACACAGAACCTCTCAACACGCACACGGCACAACACAGAGAACAACGCACACCTCAAACATCGCAGGGCAGAAGAGCGCACAATTCACGCAAATCACACTGCAATGAGCACACACAATGCACACCAGGAGGCACGCAAACAAGCACAGCCACACACACAGACCACACACATCTCACATCACACGCAGAACTCAACCAAACACACACACAACCTCTCAAACGCAGCCAAGCACAAATCCCAATCACACACGCAAAACAGACACACCACATACAAAACCAAGTGCGACACACACACACACACACACACACACACACAAAACCAACGAAAACCCACGTAGCGCACACTTCACACACCACGCATCGCACGCACGACCACGCACAGACAACCCACGCTCAGGTCCATGCACACGGGCTGCACTGTGCAGCGCGTACACACACAGAACCCAGAGTGTATCAACACAAGTCACAGGACACACACCAGACACGTCGAAGCACGCAGCTGCTCACAACACACGCCAGCGACATTTCGCAGAGTACCCACAGCACACACAATGAGGCACAGGAAACAAGCACAACCACACAGACAACCAGTTTCAAATCACACACGTAACACACACGCAACCACTCAAACACAGCAACACCTCAGTCACAGTCGCAGACACACGAAACGCGCAAAACCCTCTCAGACATAAAGGCGAAACACACAACCAACAGAGGAGACAGCATACCTTTCATTTCACACACTACACGCTACGCACACAACCACGTAGAGACAACACCACCCAGACAGCCTCACACAGGAGCGCAGAACGGAACACACACTACACAGAAGCATGACACACACCGGACACATCCACATCAAGGCACATAACTGCTCACAATACACATGAAATTCATTGCACAGATGCCCTACTGCAGCACACCATGAGACATACTAAAACAAGCACAACCACACGCGGCCAGCACATCCCTCATCATGCGCATAACACGCGCAGCCGAACGTCACCTCAACCGCTTGGTGCTGCCGGCTTTTCAACCTGTTGAACAGAACGCCCAAACGTCCTGCTTCCAATGCCCGTACAGAAAGCAACTTGCCCTGCCTCTTCCCCTGAGGCTGGGCAGAAGACCTCGTCATAGTAGTCTTGTGCCTGGGAGTGTGAATACATATCAGAAGCTCGCCTTCACACAGCAGTGTTTAGCCGCCAATCTGGATATGGCTGAGCAGCCGATCACGTGGGCTGAGCCGGCAGCGTCAGGGCCTTCTCTGCAGGACAACAGCTCTGCGGCTCAGGGCCCATCTGCCACCAGGCTCTGGAGCAGCTTGCACACACATGTCTCTTGCTGACACGATGCCTGGGGACTGAAGCCGACGGGCACTTAGTTTTCAATGCTCAGACTGTGGCATGGGAGATCGGCTCACATACCCCACGGACCAACCTGGGCATCTCTGAAGCAGCCACATAGTCGCAGGAAAAGCGACTTTTTAAGTTTCCACGCGAAATTCGTTGCATGCGGGCATTTCCCTTACAGCCGGGCTTCCTCGGCAAGGCCTCACGCTAGGGGGCCACACAAGCGAGCACCCCCGCCGCTCAGCGAAAGGGAGCTCTACGCGGCAGAGTCCACGCGGGCACTTAGAGTGCAGGCACGCGGGACAGACGTGGAAAGCACACGACAAGGTAAATTCGTTGTATGCGGGCATTCCCCCCGACAGCCAGGCCGCACGTCGATGGCCACACAAGCGAGTGCCCGGCACTCAGCAAAAGAGAGCTCTACGCAGGAGGAGACTTCACTCAGGTGCCTGGAGTGCAGGCACACGGGACACACACGGAAAGCGTGTAGCAAGCTCAGTTTCCGAGCAAAGCTGACTTGCCTCCACTGCTGCTTCCTTCAGAGCATCTCGTTCTGCAACTTCCTAGTGTGTCTAGTGCGAAGGCCTCATCGCAGCCCACTTACGCCCTCGAGATAAAGGGCGTACAGAGAAGACCGCCTTCTACTGCAATGTTTACTCTTTTCCTCATCCCCTAGGAGAATATTGCACGCAAGGCGAAAGCAGCCTGGTATTCTCTCAGGGAGGGAGGGGTCGCCTCAGTGCACGGTGAGTCGTTTCCCCAGCAAAGTCTGGCATAAGGCTCTCTCTCCTGCAGCAGTTTCTGACACGTTCCGACAAAGGCATCTTCAGGGCCTTGCGATGAAATGGGTGAGGGGGCTTTTTTGCGTCCTCAGGGGAAAAGGCCCGCCTGGAGGATTACGAACGTGTGGAGAGAACGGACAAGCACGAGAGGCGGTCTTCTGTGCACTTGAATGCACAAGTCCCTCAACACACAAACAGCACATCACACTCCACATCAAACCCCACCACACACCGAGAACATAACTGCACACCACCACACACGGGAACCACGGCTCTCGGAGGGAACACAACATAACACGCACAGTGAGGCACACGGACCGAGCTTGACCGTACACAGTACCCACATCACAAATTGCACTCACTACTCCAAGAGCCGACCACACGCACAAACTGTCAAACGCAACCACCCACATAGAAACCCACATGCGAAACGCACACAAACCACGACAGAAAGAACACCGAGTTCATGCAACGCCCATTTCACACACTACACACACCACTCCAGACACACACAGCACGTACAGCGCGCAGAGCCTCACAGAATGCACAATGCCAAACACGCAACACATACACGAAGGTATCAGTCATAACACGCAAAATATCTCACTCAACTTGCAAAACGCACAGGCCACAGAACAGAGTAGAATACACACAACACAAACACAAATCACAGAACAACACATCACACGGCACACACAAGCATCACACACCGAAAGTAATAATATCGCAACTCATCACACACACAACTCAATAACATCAACAATGCAACAACACACATACAGAGCAACGCAACCACTGCACACCACACATAAAGCCACACGCAACACGCACTCAAGGAGCAGCCACAACGCACACAACTCCCGCAGACACGTACGTAGAGAACACACACACACACACACACACACACACACACAGAACCTCTCAACACGCACACGGCACAACACAGAGAACAACGCACACCTCAAACATCGCAGGGCAGAAGAGCGCACAATTCACGCAAATCACACTGCAATGAGCACACACAATGCACACCAGGAGGCACGCAAACAAGCACAGCCACACACACAGACCACACACATCTCACATCACACGCAGAACTCAACCAAACACACACACAACCTCTCAAACGCAGCCAAGCACAAATCCCAATCACACACGCAAAACAGACACACCACATACAAAACCAAGTGCGACACACCCACACACACACGCACACACACACAAAGCCAACGAAAACCCACGTAGCGCACACTTCACACACCACGCATCGCACGCACGACCACGCACAGACAACCCACGCTCAGGTCCATGCACACGGGCTGCACTGTGCAGCGCGTACACACACAGAACCCAGAGTGTATCAACACAAGTCACAGGACACACACCAGACACGTCGAAGCACGCAGCTGCTCACAACACACGCCAGCGACATTTCGCAGAGTACCCACAGCACACACAATGAGGCACAGGAAACAAGCACAACCACACAGACAACCAGTTTCAAATAAAACACGTAACACACACGCAACCACTCAAACACAGCAACACCTCAGTCACAGTCGCAGACACACGAAACGCGCAAAACCCTCTCAGACATAAAGGCGAAACACACAACCAACAGAGGAGACAGCATACCTTTCATTTCACACACTACACGCTACGCACACAACCACGTAGAGACAACACCACCCAGACAGCCTCACACAGGAGCGCAGAACGGAACACACACTACACAGAAGCATGACACACACCGGACACATCCACATCAAGGCACATAACTGCTCACAATACACATGAAATTCATTGCACAGATGCCCTACTGCAGCACACCATGAGACATACTAAAACAAGCACAACCACACGCGGCCAGCACATCCCTCATCATGCGCATAACACGCGCAGCCGAACGTCACCTCAACCGCTTGGTGCTGCCGGCTTTTCAACCTGTTGAACAGAACGCCCAAACGTCCTGCTTCCAATGCCCGTACAGAAAGCAACTTGCCCTGCCTCTTCCCCTGAGGCTGGGCAGAAGACCTCGTCATAGTAGTCTTGTGCCTGGGAGTGTGAATACATATCAGAAGCTCGCCTTCACACAGCAGTGTTTAGCCGCCAATCTGGATATGGCTGAGCAGCCGATCACGTGGGCTGAGCCGGCAGCGTCAGGGCCTTCTCTGCAGGACAACAGCTCTGCGGCTCAGGGCCCATCTGCCACCAGGCTCTGGAGCAGCTTGCACACACATGTCTCTTGCTGACACGATGCCTGGGGACTGAAGCCGACGGGCACTTAGTTTTCAATGCTCAGACTGTGGCATGGGAGATCGGCTCACATACCCCACGGACCAACCTGGGCATCTCTGAAGCAGCCACATAGTCGCAGGAAAAGCGACTTTTTAAGTTTCCACGCGAAATTCGTTGCATGCGGGCATTTCCCTTACAGCCGGGCTTCCTCGGCAAGGCCTCACGCTAGGGGGCCACACAAGCGAGCACCCCCGCCGCTCAGCGAAAGGGAGCTCTACGCGGCAGAGTCCACGCGGGCACTTAGAGTGCAGGCACGCGGGACAGACGTGGAAAGCACACGACAAGGTAAATTCGTTGTATGCGGGCATTCCCCCCGACAGCCAGGCCGCACGTCGATGGCCACACAAGCGAGTGCCCGGCACTCAGCAAAAGAGAGCTCTACGCAGGAGGAGACTTCACTCAGGTGCCTGGAGTGCAGGCACACGGGACACACACGGAAAGCGTGTAGCAAGCTCAGTTTCCGAGCAAAGCTGACTTGCCTCCACTGCTGCTTCCTTCAGAGCATCTCGTTCTGCAACTTCCTAGTGTGTCTAGTGCGAAGGCCTCATCGCAGCCCACTTACGCCCTCGAGATAAAGGGCGTACAGAGAAGACCGCCTTCTACTGCAATGTTTACTCTTTTCCTCATCCCCTAGGAGAATATTGCACGCAAGGCGAAAGCAGCCTGGTATTCTCTCAGGGAGGGAGGGGTCGCCTCAGTGCACGGTGAGTCGTTTCCCCAGCAAAGTCTGGCATAAGGCTCTCTCTCCTGCAGCAGTTTCTGACACGTTCCGACAAAGGCATCTTCAGGGCCTTGCGATGAAATGGGTGAGGGGGCTTTTTTGCGTCCTCAGGGGAAAAGGCCCGCCTGGAGGATTACGAACGTGTGGAGAGAACGGACAAGCACGAGAGGCGGTCTTCTGTGCACTTGAATGCACAAGTCCCTCAACACACAAACAGCACATCACACTCCACATCAAACCCCACCACACACCGAGAACATAACTGCACACCACCACACACGGGAACCACGGCTCTCGGAGGGAACACAACATAACACGCACAGTGAGGCACACGGACCGAGCTTGACCGTACACAGTACCCACATCACAAATTGCACTCACTACTCCAAGAGCCGACCACACGCACAAACTGTCAAACGCAACCACCCACATAGAAACCCACATGCGAAACGCACACAAACCACGACAGAAAGAACACCGAGTTCATGCAACGCCCATTTCACACACTACACACACCACTCCAGACACACACAGCACGTACAGCGCGCAGAGCCTCACAGAATGCACAATGCCAAACACGCAACACATACACGAAGGTATCAGTCATAACACGCAAAATATCTCACTCAACTTGCAAAACGCACAGGCCACAGAACAGAGTAGAATACACACAACACAAACACAAATCACAGAACAACACATCACACGGCACACACAAGCATCACACACCGAAAGTAATAATATCGCAACTCATCACACACACAACTCAATAACATCAACAATGCAACAACACACATACAGAGCAACGCAACCACTGCACACCACACATAAAGCCACACGCAACACGCACTCAAGGAGCAGCCACAACGCACACAACTCCCGCAGACACGTACGTAGAGAACACACACACACACACACACACACACACACACACAGAACCTCTCAACACGCACACGGCACAACACAGAGAACAACGCACACCTCAAACATCGCAGGGCAGAAGAGCGCACAATTCACGCAAATCACACTGCAATGAGCACACACAATGCACACCAGGAGGCACGCAAACAAGCACAGCCACACACACAGACCACACACATCTCACATCACACACAGAACTCAACCAAACACACACACAACCTCTCAAACGCAGCCAAGCACAAATCCCAATCACACACGCAAAACAGACACACCACATACAAAACCAAGTGCGACACACACACACACACACACACAAAAAACCAACGAAAACCCACGTAGCGCACACTTCACACACCACGCATCGCACGCACGACCACGCACAGACAACCCACGCTCAGGTCCATGCACACGGGCTGCACTGTGCAGCGCGTACACACACAGAACCCAGAGTGTATCAACACAAGTCACAGGACACACACCAGACACGTCGAAGCACGCAGCTGCTCACAACACACGCCAGCGACATTTCGCAGAGTACCCACAGCACACACAATGAGGCACAGGAAACAAGCACAACCACACAGACAACCAGTTTCAAATCACACACGTAACACACACGCAACCACTCAAACACAGCAACACCTCAGTCACAGTCGCAGACACACGAAACGCGCAAAACCCTCTCAGACATAAAGGCGAAACACACAACCAACAGAGGAGACAGCATACCTTTCATTTCACACACTACACGCTACGCACACAACCACGTAGAGACAACACCACCCAGACAGCCTCACACAGGAGCGCAGAACGGAACACACACTACACAGAAGCATGACACACACCGGACACATCCACATCAAGGCACATAACTGCTCACAATACACATGAAATTCATTGCACAGATGCCCTACTGCAGCACACCATGAGACATACTAAAACAAGCACAACCACACGCGGCCAGCACATCCCTCATCATGCGCATAACACGCGCAGCCGAACGTCACCTCAACCGCTTGGTGCTGCCGGCTTTTCAACCTGTTGAACAGAACGCCCAAACGTCCTGCTTCCAATGCCCGTACAGAAAGCAACTTGCCCTGCCTCTTCCCCTGAGGCTGGGCAGAAGACCTCGTCATAGTAGTCTTGTGCCTGGGAGTGTGAATACATATCAGAAGCTCGCCTTCACACAGCAGTGTTTAGCCGCCAATCTGGATATGGCTGAGCAGCCGATCACGTGGGCTGAGCCGGCAGCGTCAGGGCCTTCTCTGCAGGACAACAGCTCTGCGGCTCAGGGCCCATCTGCCACCAGGCTCTGGAGCAGCTTGCACACACATGTCTCTTGCTGACACGATGCCTGGGGACTGAAGCCGACGGGCACTTAGTTTTCAATGCTCAGACTGTGGCATGGGAGATCGGCTCACATACCCCACGGACCAACCTGGGCATCTCTGAAGCAGCCACATAGTCGCAGGAAAAGCGACTTTTTAAGTTTCCACGCGAAATTCGTTGCATGCGGGCATTTCCCTTACAGCCGGGCTTCCTCGGCAAGGCCTCACGCTAGGGGGCCACACAAGCGAGCACCCCCGCCGCTCAGCGAAAGGGAGCTCTACGCGGCAGAGTCCACGCGGGCACTTAGAGTGCAGGCACGCGGGACAGACGTGGAAAGCACACGACAAGGTAAATTCGTTGTATGCGGGCATTCCCCCCGACAGCCAGGCCGCACGTCGATGGCCACACAAGCGAGTGCCCGGCACTCAGCAAAAGAGAGCTCTACGCAGGAGGAGACTTCACTCAGGTGCCTGGAGTGCAGGCACACGGGACACACACGGAAAGCGTGTAGCAAGCTCAGTTTCCGAGCAAAGCTGACTTGCCTCCACTGCTGCTTCCTTCAGAGCATCTCGTTCTGCAACTTCCTAGTGTGTCTAGTGCGAAGGCCTCATCGCAGCCCACTTACGCCCTCGAGATAAAGGGCGTACAGAGAAGACCGCCTTCTACTGCAATGTTTACTCTTTTCCTCATCCCCTAGGAGAATATTGCACGCAAGGCGAAAGCAGCCTGGTATTCTCTCAGGGAGGGAGGGGTCGCCTCAGTGCACGGTGAGTCGTTTCCCCAGCAAAGTCTGGCATAAGGCTCTCTCTCCTGCAGCAGTTTCTGACACGTTCCGACAAAGGCATCTTCAGGGCCTTGCGATGAAATGGGTGAGGGGGCTTTTTTGCGTCCTCAGGGGAAAAGGCCCGCCTGGAGGATTACGAACGTGTGGAGAGAACGGACAAGCACGAGAGGCGGTCTTCTGTGCACTTGAATGCACAAGTCCCTCAACACACAAACAGCACATCACACTCCACATCAAACCCCACCACACACCGAGAACATAACTGCACACCACCACACACGGGAACCACGGCTCTCGGAGGGAACACAACATAACACGCACAGTGAGGCACACGGACCGAGCTTGACCGTACACAGTACCCACATCACAAATTGCACTCACTACTCCAAGAGCCGACCACACGCACAAACTGTCAAACGCAACCACCCACATAGAAACCCACATGCGAAACGCACACAAACCACGACAGAAAGAACACCGAGTTCATGCAACGCCCATTTCACACACTACACACACCACTCCAGACACACACAGCACGTACAGCGCGCAGAGCCTCACAGAATGCACAATGCCAAACACGCAACACATACACGAAGGTATCAGTCATAACACGCAAAATATCTCACTCAACTTGCAAAACGCACAGGCCACAGAACAGAGTAGAATACACACAACACAAACACAAATCACAGAACAACACATCACACGGCACACACAAGCATCACACACCGAAAGTAATAATATCGCAACTCATCACACACACAACTCAATAACATCAACAATGCAACAACACACATACAGAGCAACGCAACCACTGCACACCACACATAAAGCCACACGCAACACGCACTCAAGGAGCAGCCACAACGCACACAACTCCCGCAGACACGTACGTAGAGAACACACACACACACACACACACACACACACACACACACACAGAACCTCTCAACACGCACACGGCACAACACAGAGAACAACGCACACCTCAAACATCGCAGGGCAGAAGAGCGCACAATTCACGCAAATCACACTGCAATGAGCACACACAATGCACACCAGGAGGCACGCAAACAAGCACAGCCACACACACAGACCACACACATCTCACATCACACGCAGAACTCAACCAAACACACACACAACCTCTCAAACGCAGCCAAGCACAAATCCCAATCACACACGCAAAACAGACACACCACATACAAAACCAAGTGCGACACACACACACACACACACACACACACAAAAACCAACGAAAACCCACGTAGCGCACACTTCACACACCACGCATCGCACGCACGACCACGCACAGACAACCCACGCTCAGGTCCATGCACACGGGCTGCACTGTGCAGCGCGTACACACACAGAACCCAGAGTGTATCAACACAAGTCACAGGACACACACCAGACACGTCGAAGCACGCAGCTGCTCACAACACACGCCAGCGACATTTCGCAGAGTACCCACAGCACACACAATGAGGCACAGGAAACAAGCACAACCACACAGACAACCAGTTTCAAATCACACACGTAACACACACGCAACCACTCAAACACAGCAACACCTCAGTCACAGTCGCAGACACACGAAACGCGCAAAACCCTCTCAGACATAAAGGCGAAACACACAACCAACAGAGGAGACAGCATACCTTTCATTTCACACACTACACGCTACGCACACAACCACGTAGAGACAACACCACCCAGACAGCCTCACACAGGAGCGCAGAACGGAACACACACTACACAGAAGCATGACACACACCGGACACATCCACATCAAGGCACATAACTGCTCACAATACACATGAAATTCATTGCACAGATGCCCTACTGCAGCACACCATGAGACATACTAAAACAAGCACAACCACACGCGGCCAGCACATCCCTCATCATGCGCATAACACGCGCAGCCGAACGTCACCTCAACCGCTTGGTGCTGCCGGCTTTTCAACCTGTTGAACAGAACGCCCAAACGTCCTGCTTCCAATGCCCGTACAGAAAGCAACTTGCCCTGCCTCTTCCCCTGAGGCTGGGCAGAAGACCTCGTCATAGTAGTCTTGTGCCTGGGAGTGTGAATACATATCAGAAGCTCGCCTTCACACAGCAGTGTTTAGCCGCCAATCTGGATATGGCTGAGCAGCCGATCACGTGGGCTGAGCCGGCAGCGTCAGGGCCTTCTCTGCAGGACAACAGCTCTGCGGCTCAGGGCCCATCTGCCACCAGGCTCTGGAGCAGCTTGCACACACATGTCTCTTGCTGACACGATGCCTGGGGACTGAAGCCGACGGGCACTTAGTTTTCAATGCTCAGACTGTGGCATGGGAGATCGGCTCACATACCCCACGGACCAACCTGGGCATCTCTGAAGCAGCCACATAGTCGCAGGAAAAGCGACTTTTTAAGTTTCCACGCGAAATTCGTTGCATGCGGGCATTTCCCTTACAGCCGGGCTTCCTCGGCAAGGCCTCACGCTAGGGGGCCACACAAGCGAGCACCCCCGCCGCTCAGCGAAAGGGAGCTCTACGCGGCAGAGTCCACGCGGGCACTTAGAGTGCAGGCACGCGGGACAGACGTGGAAAGCACACGACAAGGTAAATTCGTTGTATGCGGGCATTCCCCCCGACAGCCAGGCCGCACGTCGATGGCCACACAAGCGAGTGCCCGGCACTCAGCAAAAGAGAGCTCTACGCAGGAGGAGACTTCACTCAGGTGCCTGGAGTGCAGGCACACGGGACACACACGGAAAGCGTGTAGCAAGCTCAGTTTCCGAGCAAAGCTGACTTGCCTCCACTGCTGCTTCCTTCAGAGCATCTCGTTCTGCAACTTCCTAGTGTGTCTAGTGCGAAGGCCTCATCGCAGCCCACTTACGCCCTCGAGATAAAGGGCGTACAGAGAAGACCGCCTTCTACTGCAATGTTTACTCTTTTCCTCATCCCCTAGGAGAATATTGCACGCAAGGCGAAAGCAGCCTGGTATTCTCTCAGGGAGGGAGGGGTCGCCTCAGTGCACGGTGAGTCGTTTCCCCAGCAAAGTCTGGCATAAGGCTCTCTCTCCTGCAGCAGTTTCTGACACGTTCCGACAAAGGCATCTTCAGGGCCTTGCGATGAAATGGGTGAGGGGGCTTTTTTGCGTCCTCAGGGGAAAAGGCCCGCCTGGAGGATTACGAACGTGTGGAGAGAACGGACAAGCACGAGAGGCGGTCTTCTGTGCACTTGAATGCACAAGTCCCTCAACACACAAACAGCACATCACACTCCACATCAAACCCCACCACACACCGAGAACATAACTGCACACCACCACACACGGGAACCACGGCTCTCGGAGGGAACACAACATAACACGCACAGTGAGGCACACGGACCGAGCTTGACCGTACACAGTACCCACATCACAAATTGCACTCACTACTCCAAGAGCCGACCACACGCACAAACTGTCAAACGCAACCACCCACATAGAAACCCACATGCGAAACGCACACAAACCACGACAGAAAGAACACCGAGTTCATGCAACGCCCATTTCACACACTACACACACCACTCCAGACACACACAGCACGTACAGCGCGCAGAGCCTCACAGAATGCACAATGCCAAACACGCAACACATACACGAAGGTATCAGTCATAACACGCAAAATATCTCACTCAACTTGCAAAACGCACAGGCCACAGAACAGAGTAGAATACACACAACACAAACACAAATCACAGAACAACACATCACACGGCACACACAAGCATCACACACCGAAAGTAATAATATCGCAACTCATCACACACACAACTCAATAACATCAACAATGCAACAACACACATACAGAGCAACGCAACCACTGCACACCACACATAAAGCCACACGCAACACGCACTCAAGGAGCAGCCACAACGCACACAACTCCCGCAGACACGTACGTAGAGAACACACACACACACACACACACACACACACACACACACAGAACCTCTCAACACGCACACGGCACAACACAGAGAACAACGCACACCTCAAACATCGCAGGGCAGAAGAGCGCACAATTCACGCAAATCACACTGCAATGAGCACACACAATGCACACCAGGAGGCACGCAAACAAGCACAGCCACACACACAGACCACACACATCTCACATCACACACAGAACTCAACCAAACACACACACAACCTCTCAAACGCAGCCAAGCACAAATCCCAATCACACACGCAAAACAGACACACCACATACAAAACCAAGTGCGACACACACACACACACACACACACACACAAAAACCAACGAAAACCCACGTAGCGCACACTTCACACACCACGCATCGCACGCACGACCACGCACAGACAACCCACGCTCAGGTCCATGCACACGGGCTGCACTGTGCAGCGCGTACACACACAGAACCCAGAGTGTATCAACACAAGTCACAGGACACACACCAGACACGTCGAAGCACGCAGCTGCTCACAACACACGCCAGCGACATTTCGCAGAGTACCCACAGCACACACAATGAGGCACAGGAAACAAGCACAACCACACAGACAACCAGTTTCAAATCACACACGTAACACACACGCAACCACTCAAACACAGCAACACCTCAGTCACAGTCGCAGACACACGAAACGCGCAAAACCCTCTCAGACATAAAGGCGAAACACACAACCAACAGAGGAGACAGCATACCTTTCATTTCACACACTACACGCTACGCACACAACCACGTAGAGACAACACCACCCAGACAGCCTCACACAGGAGCGCAGAACGGAACACACACTACACAGAAGCATGACACACACCGGACACATCCACATCAAGGCACATAACTGCTCACAATACACATGAAATTCATTGCACAGATGCCCTACTGCAGCACACCATGAGACATACTAAAACAAGCACAACCACACGCGGCCAGCACATCCCTCATCATGCGCATAACACGCGCAGCCGAACGTCACCTCAACCGCTTGGTGCTGCCGGCTTTTCAACCTGTTGAACAGAACGCCCAAACGTCCTGCTTCCAATGCCCGTACAGAAAGCAACTTGCCCTGCCTCTTCCCCTGAGGCTGGGCAGAAGACCTCGTCATAGTAGTCTTGTGCCTGGGAGTGTGAATACATATCAGAAGCTCGCCTTCACACAGCAGTGTTTAGCCGCCAATCTGGATATGGCTGAGCAGCCGATCACGTGGGCTGAGCCGGCAGCGTCAGGGCCTTCTCTGCAGGACAACAGCTCTGCGGCTCAGGGCCCATCTGCCACCAGGCTCTGGAGCAGCTTGCACACACATGTCTCTTGCTGACACGATGCCTGGGGACTGAAGCCGACGGGCACTTAGTTTTCAATGCTCAGACTGTGGCATGGGAGATCGGCTCACATACCCCACGGACCAACCTGGGCATCTCTGAAGCAGCCACATAGTCGCAGGAAAAGCGACTTTTTAAGTTTCCACGCGAAATTCGTTGCATGCGGGCATTTCCCTTACAGCCGGGCTTCCTCGGCAAGGCCTCACGCTAGGGGGCCACACAAGCGAGCACCCCCGCCGCTCAGCGAAAGGGAGCTCTACGCGGCAGAGTCCACGCGGGCACTTAGAGTGCAGGCACGCGGGACAGACGTGGAAAGCACACGACAAGGTAAATTCGTTGTATGCGGGCATTCCCCCCGACAGCCAGGCCGCACGTCGATGGCCACACAAGCGAGTGCCCGGCACTCAGCAAAAGAGAGCTCTACGCAGGAGGAGACTTCACTCAGGTGCCTGGAGTGCAGGCACACGGGACACACACGGAAAGCGTGTAGCAAGCTCAGTTTCCGAGCAAAGCTGACTTGCCTCCACTGCTGCTTCCTTCAGAGCATCTCGTTCTGCAACTTCCTAGTGTGTCTAGTGCGAAGGCCTCATCGCAGCCCACTTACGCCCTCGAGATAAAGGGCGTACAGAGAAGACCGCCTTCTACTGCAATGTTTACTCTTTTCCTCATCCCCTAGGAGAATATTGCACGCAAGGCGAAAGCAGCCTGGTATTCTCTCAGGGAGGGAGGGGTCGCCTCAGTGCACGGTGAGTCGTTTCCCCAGCAAAGTCTGGCATAAGGCTCTCTCTCCTGCAGCAGTTTCTGACACGTTCCGACAAAGGCATCTTCAGGGCCTTGCGATGAAATGGGTGAGGGGGCTTTTTTGCGTCCTCAGGGGAAAAGGCCCGCCTGGAGGATTACGAACGTGTGGAGAGAACGGACAAGCACGAGAGGCGGTCTTCTGTGCACTTGAATGCACAAGTCCCTCAACACACAAACAGCACATCACACTCCACATCAAACCCCACCACACACCGAGAACATAACTGCACACCACCACACACGGGAACCACGGCTCTCGGAGGGAACACAACATAACACGCACAGTGAGGCACACGGACCGAGCTTGACCGTACACAGTACCCACATCACAAATTGCACTCACTACTCCAAGAGCCGACCACACGCACAAACTGTCAAACGCAACCACCCACATAGAAACCCACATGCGAAACGCACACAAACCACGACAGAAAGAACACCGAGTTCATGCAACGCCCATTTCACACACTACACACACCACTCCAGACACACACAGCACGTACAGCGCGCAGAGCCTCACAGAATGCACAATGCCAAACACGCAACACATACACGAAGGTATCAGTCATAACACGCAAAATATCTCACTCAACTTGCAAAACGCACAGGCCACAGAACAGAGTAGAATACACACAACACAAACACAAATCACAGAACAACACATCACACGGCACACACAAGCATCACACACCGAAAGTAATAATATCGCAACTCATCACACACACAACTCAATAACATCAACAATGCAACAACACACATACAGAGCAACGCAACCACTGCACACCACACATAAAGCCACACGCAACACGCACTCAAGGAGCAGCCACAACGCACACAACTCCCGCAGACACGTTAGTAGAGAACACACACACACACACACACACACACACACACAGAACCTCTCAACACGCACACGGCACAACACAGAGAACAACGCACACCTCAAACATCGCAGGGCAGAAGAGCGCACAATTCACGCAAATCACACTGCAATGAGCACACACAATGCACACCAGGAGGCACGCAAACAAGCACAGCCACACACACAGACCACACACATCTCACATCACACACAGAACTCAACCAAACACACACACAACCTCTCAAACGCAGCCAAGCACAAATCCCAATCACACACGCAAAACAGACACACCACATACAAAACCAAGTGCGACACACACACACACACACACACACACACAAAACCAACGAAAACCCACGTAGCGCACACTTCACACACCACGCATCGCACGCACGACCACGCACAGACAACCCACGCTCAGGTCCATGCACACGGGCTGCACTGTGCAGCGCGTACACACACAGAACCCAGAGTGTATCAACACAAGTCACAGGACACACACCAGACACGTCGAAGCACGCAGCTGCTCACAACACACGCCAGCGACATTTCGCAGAGTACCCACAGCACACACAATGAGGCACAGGAAACAAGCACAACCACACAGACAACCAGTTTCAAATCACACACGTAACACACACGCAACCACTCAAACACAGCAACACCTCAGTCACAGTCGCAGACACACGAAACGCGCAAAACCCTCTCAGACATAAAGGCGAAACACACAACCAACAGAGGAGACAGCATACCTTTCATTTCACACACTACACGCTACGCACACAACCACGTAGAGACAACACCACCCAGACAGCCTCACACAGGAGCGCAGAACGGAACACACACTACACAGAAGCATGACACACACCGGACACATCCACATCAAGGCACATAACTGCTCACAATACACATGAAATTCATTGCACAGATGCCCTACTGCAGCACACCATGAGACATACTAAAACAAGCACAACCACACGCGGCCAGCACATCCCTCATCATGCGCATAACACGCGCAGCCGAACGTCACCTCAACCGCTTGGTGCTGCCGGCTTTTCAACCTGTTGAACAGAACGCCCAAACGTCCTGCTTCCAATGCCCGTACAGAAAGCAACTTGCCCTGCCTCTTCCCCTGAGGCTGGGCAGAAGACCTCGTCATAGTAGTCTTGTGCCTGGGAGTGTGAATACATATCAGAAGCTCGCCTTCACACAGCAGTGTTTAGCCGCCAATCTGGATATGGCTGAGCAGCCGATCACGTGGGCTGAGCCGGCAGCGTCAGGGCCTTCTCTGCAGGACAACAGCTCTGCGGCTCAGGGCCCATCTGCCACCAGGCTCTGGAGCAGCTTGCACACACATGTCTCTTGCTGACACGATGCCTGGGGACTGAAGCCGACGGGCACTTAGTTTTCAATGCTCAGACTGTGGCATGGGAGATCGGCTCACATACCCCACGGACCAACCTGGGCATCTCTGAAGCAGCCACATAGTCGCAGGAAAAGCGACTTTTTAAGTTTCCACGCGAAATTCGTTGCATGCGGGCATTTCCCTTACAGCCGGGCTTCCTCGGCAAGGCCTCACGCTAGGGGGCCACACAAGCGAGCACCCCCGCCGCTCAGCGAAAGGGAGCTCTACGCGGCAGAGTCCACGCGGGCACTTAGAGTGCAGGCACGCGGGACAGACGTGGAAAGCACACGACAAGGTAAATTCGTTGTATGCGGGCATTCCCCCCGACAGCCAGGCCGCACGTCGATGGCCACACAAGCGAGTGCCCGGCACTCAGCAAAAGAGAGCTCTACGCAGGAGGAGACTTCACTCAGGTGCCTGGAGTGCAGGCACACGGGACACACACGGAAAGCGTGTAGCAAGCTCAGTTTCCGAGCAAAGCTGACTTGCCTCCACTGCTGCTTCCTTCAGAGCATCTCGTTCTGCAACTTCCTAGTGTGTCTAGTGCGAAGGCCTCATCGCAGCCCACTTACGCCCTCGAGATAAAGGGCGTACAGAGAAGACCGCCTTCTACTGCAATGTTTACTCTTTTCCTCATCCCCTAGGAGAATATTGCACGCAAGGCGAAAGCAGCCTGGTATTCTCTCAGGGAGGGAGGGGTCGCCTCAGTGCACGGTGAGTCGTTTCCCCAGCAAAGTCTGGCATAAGGCTCTCTCTCCTGCAGCAGTTTCTGACACGTTCCGACAAAGGCATCTTCAGGGCCTTGCGATGAAATGGGTGAGGGGGCTTTTTTGCGTCCTCAGGGGAAAAGGCCCGCCTGGAGGATTACGAACGTGTGGAGAGAACGGACAAGCACGAGAGGCGGTCTTCTGTGCACTTGAATGCACAAGTCCCTCAACACACAAACAGCACATCACACTCCACATCAAACCCCACCACACACCGAGAACATAACTGCACACCACCACACACGGGAACCACGGCTCTCGGAGGGAACACAACATAACACGCACAGTGAGGCACACGGACCGAGCTTGACCGTACACAGTACCCACATCACAAATTGCACTCACTACTCCAAGAGCCGACCACACGCACAAACTGTCAAACGCAACCACCCACATAGAAACCCACATGCGAAACGCACACAAACCACGACAGAAAGAACACCGAGTTCATGCAACGCCCATTTCACACACTACACACACCACTCCAGACACACACAGCACGTACAGCGCGCAGAGCCTCACAGAATGCACAATGCCAAACACGCAACACATACACGAAGGTATCAGTCATAACACGCAAAATATCTCACTCAACTTGCAAAACGCACAGGCCACAGAACAGAGTAGAATACACACAACACAAACACAAATCACAGAACAACACATCACACGGCACACACAAGCATCACACACCGAAAGTAATAATATCGCAACTCATCACACACACAACTCAATAACATCAACAATGCAACAACACACATACAGAGCAACGCAACCACTGCACACCACACATAAAGCCACACGCAACACGCACTCAAGGAGCAGCCACAACGCACACAACTCCCGCAGACACGTACGTAGAGAACACACACACACACACACACACACACACACACAGAACCTCTCAACACGCACACGGCACAACACAGAGAACAACGCACACCTCAAACATCGCAGGGCAGAAGAGCGCACAATTCACGCAAATCACACTGCAATGAGCACACACAATGCACACCAGGAGGCACGCAAACAAGCACAGCCACACACACAGACCACACACATCTCACATCACACACAGAACTCAACCAAACACACACACAACCTCTCAAACGCAGCCAAGCACAAATCCCAATCACACACGCAAAACAGACACACCACATACAAAACCAAGTGCGACACACACACACACACACACACACACACAAAACCAACGAAAACCCACGTAGCGCACACTTCACACACCACGCATCGCACGCACGACCACGCACAGACAACCCACGCTCAGGTCCATGCACACGGGCTGCACTGTGCAGCGCGTACACACACAGAACCCAGAGTGTATCAACACAAGTCACAGGACACACACCAGACACGTCGAAGCACGCAGCTGCTCACAACACACGCCAGCGACATTTCGCAGAGTACCCACAGCACACACAATGAGGCACAGGAAACAAGCACAACCACACAGACAACCAGTTTCAAATCACACACGTAACACACACGCAACCACTCAAACACAGCAACACCTCAGTCACAGTCGCAGACACACGAAACGCGCAAAACCCTCTCAGACATAAAGGCGAAACACACAACCAACAGAGGAGACAGCATACCTTTCATTTCACACACTACACGCTACGCACACAACCACGTAGAGACAACACCACCCAGACAGCCTCACACAGGAGCGCAGAACGGAACACACACTACACAGAAGCATGACACACACCGGACACATCCACATCAAGGCACATAACTGCTCACAATACACATGAAATTCATTGCACAGATGCCCTACTGCAGCACACCATGAGACATACTAAAACAAGCACAACCACACGCGGCCAGCACATCCCTCATCATGCGCATAACACGCGCAGCCGAACGTCACCTCAACCGCTTGGTGCTGCCGGCTTTTCAACCTGTTGAACAGAACGCCCAAACGTCCTGCTTCCAATGCCCGTACAGAAAGCAACTTGCCCTGCCTCTTCCCCTGAGGCTGGGCAGAAGACCTCGTCATAGTAGTCTTGTGCCTGGGAGTGTGAATACATATCAGAAGCTCGCCTTCACACAGCAGTGTTTAGCCGCCAATCTGGATATGGCTGAGCAGCCGATCACGTGGGCTGAGCCGGCAGCGTCAGGGCCTTCTCTGCAGGACAACAGCTCTGCGGCTCAGGGCCCATCTGCCACCAGGCTCTGGAGCAGCTTGCACACACATGTCTCTTGCTGACACGATGCCTGGGGACTGAAGCCGACGGGCACTTAGTTTTCAATGCTCAGACTGTGGCATGGGAGATCGGCTCACATACCCCACGGACCAACCTGGGCATCTCTGAAGCAGCCACATAGTCGCAGGAAAAGCGACTTTTTAAGTTTCCACGCGAAATTCGTTGCATGCGGGCATTTCCCTTACAGCCGGGCTTCCTCGGCAAGGCCTCACGCTAGGGGGCCACACAAGCGAGCACCCCCGCCGCTCAGCGAAAGGGAGCTCTACGCGGCAGAGTCCACGCGGGCACTTAGAGTGCAGGCACGCGGGACAGACGTGGAAAGCACACGACAAGGTAAATTCGTTGTATGCGGGCATTCCCCCCGACAGCCAGGCCGCACGTCGATGGCCACACAAGCGAGTGCCCGGCACTCAGCAAAAGAGAGCTCTACGCAGGAGGAGACTTCACTCAGGTGCCTGGAGTGCAGGCACACGGGACACACACGGAAAGCGTGTAGCAAGCTCAGTTTCCGAGCAAAGCTGACTTGCCTCCACTGCTGCTTCCTTCAGAGCATCTCGTTCTGCGACTTCCTAGTGTGTCTAGTGCGAAGGCCTCATCGCAGCCCACTTACGCCCTCGAGATAAAGGGCGTACAGAGAAGACCGCCTTCTACTGCAATGTTTACTCTTTTCCTCATCCCCTAGGAGAATATTGCACGCAAGGCGAAAGCAGCCTGGTATTCTCTCAGGGAGGGAGGGGTCGCCTCAGTGCACGGTGAGTCGTTTCCCCAGCAAAGTCTGGCATAAGGCTCTCTCTCCTGCAGCAGTTTCTGACACGTTCCGACAAAGGCATCTTCAGGGCCTTGCGATGAAATGGGTGAGGGGGCTTTTTTGCGTCCTCAGGGGAAAAGGCCCGCCTGGAGGATTACGAACGTGTGGAGAGAACGGACAAGCACGAGAGGCGGTCTTCTGTGCACTTGAATGCACAAGTCCCTCAACACACAAACAGCACATCACACTCCACATCAAACCCCACCACACACCGAGAACATAACTGCACACCACCACACACGGGAACCACGGCTCTCGGAGGGAACACAACATAACACGCACAGTGAGGCACACGGACCGAGCTTGACCGTACACAGTACCCACATCACAAATTGCACTCACTACTCCAAGAGCCGACCACACACACAAACTGTCAAACGCAACCACCCACATAGAAACCCACATGCGAAACGCACACAAACCACGACAGAAAGAACACCGAGTTCATGCAACGCCCATTTCACACACTACACACACCACTCCAGACACACACAGCACGTACAGCGCGCAGAGCCTCACAGAATGCACAATGCCAAACACGCAACACATACACGAAGGTATCAGTCATAACACGCAAAATATCTCACTCAACTTGCAAAACGCACAGGCCACAGAACAGAGTAGAATACACACAACACAAACACAAATCACAGAACAACACATCACACGGCACACACAAGCATCACACACCGAAAGTAATAATATCGCAACTCATCACACACACAACTCAATAACATCAACAATGCAACAACACACATACAGAGCAACGCAACCACTGCACACCACACATAAAGCCACACGCAACACGCACTCAAGGAGCAGCCACAACGCACACAACTCCCGCAGACACGTACGTAGAGAACACACACACACACACACACACACACACACACACACAGAACCTCTCAACACGCACACGGCACAACACAGAGAACAACGCACACCTCAAACATCGCAGGGCAGAAGAGCGCACAATTCACGCAAATCACACTGCAATGAGCACACACAATGCACACCAGGAGGCACGCAAACAAGCACAGCCACACACACAGACCACACACATCTCACATCACACGCAGAACTCAACCAAACACACACACAACCTCTCAAACGCAGCCAAGCACAAATCCCAATCACACACGCAAAACAGACACACCACATACAAAACCAAGTGCGACACACACACACACACACACACACACACAAAACCAACGAAAACCCACGTAGCGCACACTTCACACACCACGCATCGCACGCACGACCACGCACAGACAACCCACGCTCAGGTCCATGCACACGGGCTGCACTGTGCAGCGCGTACACACACAGAACCCAGAGTGTATCAACACAAGTCACAGGACACACACCAGACACGTCGAAGCACGCAGCTGCTCACAACACACGCCAGCGACATTTCGCAGAGTACCCACAGCACACACAATGAGGCACAGGAAACAAGCACAACCACACAGACAACCAGTTTCAAATAAAACACGTAACACACACGCAACCACTCAAACACAGCAACACCTCAGTCACAGTCGCAGACACACGAAACGCGCAAAACCCTCTCAGACATAAAGGCGAAACACACAACCAACAGAGGAGACAGCATACCTTTCATTTCACACACTACACGCTACGCACACAACCACGTAGAGACAACACCACCCAGACAGCCTCACACAGGAGCGCAGAACGGAACACACACTACACAGAAGCATGACACACACCGGACACATCCACATCAAGGCACATAACTGCTCACAATACACATGAAATTCATTGCACAGATGCCCTACTGCAGCACACCATGAGACATACTAAAACAAGCACAACCACACGCGGCCAGCACATCCCTCATCATGCGCATAACACGCGCAGCCGAACGTCACCTCAACCGCTTGGTGCTGCCGGCTTTTCAACCTGTTGAACAGAACGCCCAAACGTCCTGCTTCCAATGCCCGTACAGAAAGCAACTTGCCCTGCCTCTTCCCCTGAGGCTGGGCAGAAGACCTCGTCATAGTAGTCTTGTGCCTGGGAGTGTGAATACATATCAGAAGCTCGCCTTCACACAGCAGTGTTTAGCCGCCAATCTGGATATGGCTGAGCAGCCGATCACGTGGGCTGAGCCGGCAGCGTCAGGGCCTTCTCTGCAGGACAACAGCTCTGCGGCTCAGGGCCCATCTGCCACCAGGCTCTGGAGCAGCTTGCACACACATGTCTCTTGCTGACACGATGCCTGGGGACTGAAGCCGACGGGCACTTAGTTTTCAATGCTCAGACTGTGGCATGGGAGATCGGCTCACATACCCCACGGACCAACCTGGGCATCTCTGAAGCAGCCACATAGTCGCAGGAAAAGCGACTTTTTAAGTTTCCACGCGAAATTCGTTGCATGCGGGCATTTCCCTTACAGCCGGGCTTCCTCGGCAAGGCCTCACGCTAGGGGGCCACACAAGCGAGCACCCCCGCCGCTCAGCGAAAGGGAGCTCTACGCGGCAGAGTCCACGCGGGCACTTAGAGTGCAGGCACGCGGGACAGACGTGGAAAGCACACGACAAGGTAAATTCGTTGTATGCGGGCATTCCCCCCGACAGCCAGGCCGCACGTCGATGGCCACACAAGCGAGTGCCCGGCACTCAGCAAAAGAGAGCTCTACGCAGGAGGAGACTTCACTCAGGTGCCTGGAGTGCAGGCACACGGGACACACACGGAAAGCGTGTAGCAAGCTCAGTTTCCGAGCAAAGCTGACTTGCCTCCACTGCTGCTTCCTTCAGAGCATCTCGTTCTGCGACTTCCTAGTGTGTCTAGTGCGAAGGCCTCATCGCAGCCCACTTACGCCCTCGAGATAAAGGGCGTACAGAGAAGACCGCCTTCTACTGCAATGTTTACTCTTTTCCTCATCCCCTAGGAGAATATTGCACGCAAGGCGAAAGCAGCCTGGTATTCTCTCAGGGAGGGAGGGGTCGCCTCAGTGCACGGTGAGTCGTTTCCCCAGCAAAGTCTGGCATAAGGCTCTCTCTCCTGCAGCAGTTTCTGACACGTTCCGACAAAGGCATCTTCAGGGCCTTGCGATGAAATGGGTGAGGGGGCTTTTTTGCGTCCTCAGGGGAAAAGGCCCGCCTGGAGGATTACGAACGTGTGGAGAGAACGGACAAGCACGAGAGGCGGTCTTCTGTGCACTTGAATGCACAAGTCCCTCAACACACAAACAGCACATCACACTCCACATCAAACCCCACCACACACCGAGAACATAACTGCACACCACCACACACGGGAACCACGGCTCTCGGAGGGAACACAACATAACACGCACAGTGAGGCACACGGACCGAGCTTGACCGTACACAGTACCCACATCACAAATTGCACTCACTACTCCAAGAGCCGACCACACGCACAAACTGTCAAACGCAACCACCCACATAGAAACCCACATGCGAAACGCACACAAACCACGACAGAAAGAACACCGAGTTCATGCAACGCCCATTTCACACACTACACACACCACTCCAGACACACACAGCACGTACAGCGCGCAGAGCCTCACAGAATGCACAATGCCAAACACGCAACACATACACGAAGGTATCAGTCATAACACGCAAAATATCTCACTCAACTTGCAAAACGCACAGGCCACAGAACAGAGTAGAATACACACAACACAAACACAAATCACAGAACAACACATCACACGGCACACACAAGCATCACACACCGAAAGTAATAATATCGCAACTCATCACACACACAACTCAATAACATCAACAATGCAACAACACACATACAGAGCAACGCAACCACTGCACACCACACATAAAGCCACACGCAACACGCACTCAAGGAGCAGCCACAACGCACACAACTCCCGCAGACACGTACGTAGAGAACACACACACACACACACACACACACACACACACACACACAGAACCTCTCAACACGCACACGGCACAACACAGAGAACAACGCACACCTCAAACATCGCAGGGCAGAAGAGCGCACAATTCACGCAAATCACACTGCAATGAGCACACACAATGCACACCAGGAGGCACGCAAACAAGCACAGCCACACACACAGACCACACACATCTCACATCACACGCAGAACTCAACCAAACACACACACAACCTCTCAAACGCAGCCAAGCACAAATCCCAATCACACACGCAAAACAGACACACCACATACAAAACCAAGTGCGACACACACACACACACACACACACACACAAAACCAACGAAAACCCACGTAGCGCACACTTCACACACCACGCATCGCACGCACGACCACGCACAGACAACCCACGCTCAGGTCCATGCACACGGGCTGCACTGTGCAGCGCGTACACACACAGAACCCAGAGTGTATCAACACAAGTCACAGGACACACACCAGACACGTCGAAGCACGCAGCTGCTCACAACACACGCCAGCGACATTTCGCAGAGTACCCACAGCACACACAATGAGGCACAGGAAACAAGCACAACCACACAGACAACCAGTTTCAAATAACACACGTAAAACACACGCAACCACTCAAACACAGCAACACCTCAGTCACAGTCGCAGACACACGAAACGCGCAAAACCCTCTCAGACATAAAGGCGAAACACACAACCAACAGAGGAGACAGCATACCTTTCATTTCACACACTACACGCTACGCACACAACCACGTAGAGACAACACCACCCAGACAGCCTCACACAGGAGCGCAGAACGGAACACACACTACACAGAAGCATGACACACACCGGACACATCCACATCAAGGCACATAACTGCTCACAATACACATGAAATTCATTGCACAGATGCCCTACTGCAGCACACCATGAGACATACTAAAACAAGCACAACCACACGCGGCCAGCACATCCCTCATCATGCGCATAACACGCGCAGCCGAACGTCACCTCAACCGCTTGGTGCTGCCGGCTTTTCAACCTGTTGAACAGAACGCCCAAACGTCCTGCTTCCAATGCCCGTACAGAAAGCAACTTGCCCTGCCTCTTCCCCTGAGGCTGGGCAGAAGACCTCGTCATAGTAGTCTTGTGCCTGGGAGTGTGAATACATATCAGAAGCTCGCCTTCACACAGCAGTGTTTAGCCGCCAATCTGGATATGGCTGAGCAGCCGATCACGTGGGCTGAGCCGGCAGCGTCAGGGCCTTCTCTGCAGGACAACAGCTCTGCGGCTCAGGGCCCATCTGCCACCAGGCTCTGGAGCAGCTTGCACACACATGTCTCTTGCTGACACGATGCCTGGGGACTGAAGCCGACGGGCACTTAGTTTTCAATGCTCAGACTGTGGCATGGGAGATCGGCTCACATACCCCACGGACCAACCTGGGCATCTCTGAAGCAGCCACATAGTCGCAGGAAAAGCGACTTTTTAAGTTTCCACGCGAAATTCGTTGCATGCGGGCATTTCCCTTACAGCCGGGCTTCCTCGGCAAGGCCTCACGCTAGGGGGCCACACAAGCGAGCACCCCCGCCGCTCAGCGAAAGGGAGCTCTACGCGGCAGAGTCCACGCGGGCACTTAGAGTGCAGGCACGCGGGACAGACGTGGAAAGCACACGACAAGGTAAATTCGTTGTATGCGGGCATTCCCCCCGACAGCCAGGCCGCACGTCGATGGCCACACAAGCGAGTGCCCGGCACTCAGCAAAAGAGAGCTCTACGCAGGAGGAGACTTCACTCAGGTGCCTGGAGTGCAGGCACACGGGACACACACGGAAAGCGTGTAGCAAGCTCAGTTTCCGAGCAAAGCTGACTTGCCTCCACTGCTGCTTCCTTCAGAGCATCTCGTTCTGCAACTTCCTAGTGTGTCTAGTGCGAAGGCCTCATCGCAGCCCACTTACGCCCTCGAGATAAAGGGCGTACAGAGAAGACCGCCTTCTACTGCAATGTTTACTCTTTTCCTCATCCCCTAGGAGAATATTGCACGCAAGGCGAAAGCAGCCTGGTATTCTCTCAGGGAGGGAGGGGTCGCCTCAGTGCACGGTGAGTCGTTTCCCCAGCAAAGTCTGGCATAAGGCTCTCTCTCCTGCAGCAGTTTCTGACACGTTCCGACAAAGGCATCTTCAGGGCCTTGCGATGAAATGGGTGAGGGGGCTTTTTTGCGTCCTCAGGGGAAAAGGCCCGCCTGGAGGATTACGAACGTGTGGAGAGAACGGACAAGCACGAGAGGCGGTCTTCTGTGCACTTGAATGCACAAGTCCCTCAACACACAAACAGCACATCACACTCCACATCAAACCCCACCACACACCGAGAACATAACTGCACACCACCACACACGGGAACCACGGCTCTCGGAGGGAACACAACATAACACGCACAGTGAGGCACACGGACCGAGCTTGACCGTACACAGTACCCACATCACAAATTGCACTCACTACTCCAAGAGCCGACCACACACACAAACTGTCAAACGCAACCACCCACATAGAAACCCACATGCGAAACGCACACAAACCACGACAGAAAGAACACCGAGTTCATGCAACGCCCATTTCACACACTACACACAAAACTCCAGACACACACAGCACGTACAGCGCGCAGAGCCTCACAGAATGCACAATGCCAAACACGCAACACATACACGAAGGTATCAGTCATAACACGCAAAATATCTCACTCAACTTGCAAAACGCACAGGCCACAGAACAGAGTAGAATACACACAACACAAACACAAATCACAGAACAACACATCACACGGCACACACAAGCATCACACACCGAAAGTAATAATATCGCAACTCATCACACACACAACTCAATAACATCAACAATGCAACAACACACATACAGAGCAACGCAACCACTGCACACCACACATAAAGCCACACGCAACACGCACTCAAGGAGCAGCCACAACGCACACAACTCCCGCAGACACGTTAGTAGAGAACACACACACACACACACACACACACACACACACACAGAACCTCTCAACACGCACACGGCACAACACAGAGAACAACGCACACCTCAAACATCGCAGGGCAGAAGAGCGCACAATTCACGCAAATCACACTGCAATGAGCACACACAATGCACACCAGGAGGCACGCAAACAAGCACAGCCACACACACAGACCACACACATCTCACATCACACACAGAACTCAACCAAACACACACACAACCTCTCAAACGCAGCCAAGCACAAATCCCAATCACACACGCAAAACAGACACACCACATACAAAACCAAGTGCGACACACACACACACACACACACACACACAAAACCAACGAAAACCCACGTAGCGCACACTTCACACACCACGCATCGCACGCACGACCACGCACAGACAACCCACGCTCAGGTCCATGCACACGGGCTGCACTGTGCAGCGCGTACACACACAGAACCCAGAGTGTATCAACACAAGTCACAGGACACACACCAGACACGTCGAAGCACGCAGCTGCTCACAACACACGCCAGCGACATTTCGCAGAGTACCCACAGCACACACAATGAGGCACAGGAAACAAGCACAACCACACAGACAACCAGTTTCAAATCACACACGTAACACACACGCAACCACTCAAACACAGCAACACCTCAGTCACAGTCGCAGACACACGAAACGCGCAAAACCCTCTCAGACATAAAGGCGAAACACACAACCAACAGAGGAGACAGCATACCTTTCATTTCACACACTACACGCTACGCACACAACCACGTAGAGACAACACCACCCAGACAGCCTCACACAGGAGCGCAGAACGGAACACACACTACACAGAAGCATGACACACACCGGACACATCCACATCAAGGCACATAACTGCTCACAATACACATGAAATTCATTGCACAGATGCCCTACTGCAGCACACCATGAGACATACTAAAACAAGCACAACCACACGCGGCCAGCACATCCCTCATCATGCGCATAACACGCGCAGCCGAACGTCACCTCAACCGCTTGGTGCTGCCGGCTTTTCAACCTGTTGAACAGAACGCCCAAACGTCCTGCTTCCAATGCCCGTACAGAAAGCAACTTGCCCTGCCTCTTCCCCTGAGGCTGGGCAGAAGACCTCGTCATAGTAGTCTTGTGCCTGGGAGTGTGAATACATATCAGAAGCTCGCCTTCACACAGCAGTGTTTAGCCGCCAATCTGGATATGGCTGAGCAGCCGATCACGTGGGCTGAGCCGGCAGCGTCAGGGCCTTCTCTGCAGGACAACAGCTCTGCGGCTCAGGGCCCATATGCCACCAGGCTCTGGAGCAGCTTGCACACACATGTCTCTTGCTGACACGATGCCTGGGGACTGAAGCCGACGGGCACTTAGTTCTCAATGCTCAGACTGTGGCATGGGAGATCGGCTCACATACCCCACGGACCAACCTGGGCATCTCTGAAGCAGCCACATAGTCGCAGGAAAAGCGACTTTTTAAGTTTCCACGCGAAATTCGTTGCATGCGGGCATTTCCCTTACAGCCGGGCTTCCTCGGCAAGGCCTCACGCTAGGGGGCCACACAAGCGAGCACCCCCGCCGCTCAGCGAAAGGGAGCTCTACGCGGCAGAGTCCACGCGGGCACTTAGAGTGCAGGCACGCGGGACAGACGTGGAAAGCACACGACAAGGTAAATTCGTTGTATGCGGGCATTCCCCCCGACAGCCAGGCCGCACGTCGATGGCCACACAAGCGAGTGCCCGGCACTCAGCAAAAGAGAGCTCTACGCAGGAGGAGACTTCACTCAGGTGCCTGGAGTGCAGGCACACGGGACACACACGGAAAGCGTGTAGCAAGCTCAGTTTCCGAGCAAAGCTGACTTGCCTCCACTGCTGCTTCCTTCAGAGCATCTCGTTCTGCAACTTCCTAGTGTGTCTAGTGCGAAGGCCTCATCGCAGCCCACTTACGCCCTCGAGATAAAGGGCGTACAGAGAAGACCGCCTTCTACTGCAATGTTTACTCTTTTCCTCATCCCCTAGGAGAATATTGCACGCAAGGCGAAAGCAGCCTGGTATTCTCTCAGGGAGGGAGGGGTCGCCTCAGTGCACGGTGAGTCGTTTCCCCAGCAAAGTCTGGCATAAGGCTCTCTCTCCTGCAGCAGTTTCTGACACGTTCCGACAAAGGCATCTTCAGGGCCTTGCGATGAAATGGGTGAGGGGGCTTTTTTGCGTCCTCAGGGGAAAAGGCCCGCCTGGAGGATTACGAACGTGTGGAGAGAACGGACAAGCACGAGAGGCGGTCTTCTGTGCACTTGAATGCACAAGTCCCTCAACACACAAACAGCACATCACACTCCACATCAAACCCCACCACACACCGAGAACATAACTGCACACCACCACACACGGGAACCACGGCTCTCGGAGGGAACACAACATAACACGCACAGTGAGGCACACGGACCGAGCTTGACCGTACACAGTACCCACATCACAAATTGCACTCACTACTCCAAGAGCCGACCACACGCACAAACTGTCAAACGCAACTACCCACATAGAAACCCACATGCGAAACGCACACAAACCACGACAGAAAGAACACCGAGTTCATGCAACGCCCATTTCACACACTACACACACCACTCCAGACACACACAGCACGTACAGCGCGCAGAGCCTCACAGAATGCACAATGCCAAACACGCAACACATACACGAAGGTATCAGTCATAACACGCAAAATATCTCACTCAACTTGCAAAACGCACAGGCCACAGAACAGAGTAGAATACACACAACACAAACACAAATCACAGAACAACACATCACACGGCACACACAAGCATCACACACCGAAAGTAATAATATCGCAACTCATCACACACACAACTCAATAACATCAACAATGCAACAACACACATACAGAGCAACGCAACCACTGCACACCACACATAAAGCCACACGCAACACGCACTCAAGGAGCAGCCACAACGCACACAACTCCCGCAGACACGTACGTAGAGAACACACACACACACACACACACACACACACACAGAACCTCTCAACACGCACACGGCACAACACAGAGAACAACGCACACCTCAAACATCGCAGGGCAGAAGAGCGCACAATTCACGCAAATCACACTGCAATGAGCACACACAATGCACACCAGGAGGCACGCAAACAAGCACAGCCACACACACAGACCACACACATCTCACATCACACACAGAACTCAACCAAACACACACACAACCTCTCAAACGCAGCCAAGCACAAATCCCAATCACACACGCAAAACAGACACACCACATACAAAACCAAGTGCGACACACACACACACACACACACACACACAAAACCAACGAAAACCCACGTAGCGCACACTTCACACACCACGCATCGCACGCACGACCACGCACAGACAACCCACGCTCAGGTCCATGCACACGGGCTGCACTGTGCAGCGCGTACACACACAGAACCCAGAGTGTATCAACACAAGTCACAGGACACACACCAGACACGTCGAAGCACGCAGCTGCTCACAACACACGCCAGCGACATTTCGCAGAGTACCCACAGCACACACAATGAGGCACAGGAAACAAGCACAACCACACAGACAACCAGTTTCAAATCACACACGTAACACACACGCAACCACTCAAACACAGCAACACCTCAGTCACAGTCGCAGACACACGAAACGCGCAAAACCCTCTCAGACATAAAGGCGAAACACACAACCAACAGAGGAGACAGCATACCTTTCATTTCACACACTACACGCTACGCACACAACCACGTAGAGACAACACCACCCAGACAGCCTCACACAGGAGCGCAGAACGGAACACACACTACACAGAAGCATGACACACACCGGACACATCCACATCAAGGCACATAACTGCTCACAATACACATGAAATTCATTGCACAGATGCCCTACTGCAGCACACCATGAGACATACTAAAACAAGCACAACCACACGCGGCCAGCACATCAATCATCATGCGCATAACACGCGCAGCCGAACGTCACCTCAACCGCTTGGTGCTGCCGGCTTTTCAACCTGTTGAACAGAACGCCCAAACGTCCTGCTTCCAATGCCCGTACAGAAAGCAACTTGCCCTGCCTCTTCCCCTGAGGCTGGGCAGAAGACCTCGTCATAGTAGTCTTGTGCCTGGGAGTGTGAATACATATCAGAAGCTCGCCTTCACACAGCAGTGTTTAGCCGCCAATCTGGATATGGCTGAGCAGCCGATCACGTGGGCTGAGCCGGCAGCGTCAGGGCCTTCTCTGCAGGACAACAGCTCTGCGGCTCAGGGCCCATATGCCACCAGGCTCTGGAGCAGCTTGCACACACATGTCTCTTGCTGACACGATGCCTGGGGACTGAAGCCGACGGGCACTTAGTTCTCAATGCTCAGACTGTGGCATGGGAGATCGGCTCACATACCCCACGGACCAACCTGGGCATCTCTGAAGCAGCCACATAGTCGCAGGAAAAGCGACTTTTTAAGTTTCCACGCGAAATTCGTTGCATGCGGGCATTTCCCTTACAGCCGGGCTTCCTCGGCAAGGCCTCACGCTAGGGGGCCACACAAGCGAGCACCCCCGCCGCTCAGCGAAAGGGAGCTCTACGCGGCAGAGTCCACGCGGGCACTTAGAGTGCAGGCACGCGGGACAGACGTGGAAAGCACACGACAAGGTAAATTCGTTGTATGCGGGCATTCCCCCCGACAGCCAGGCCGCACGTCGATGGCCACACAAGCGAGTGCCCGGCACTCAGCAAAAGAGAGCTCTACGCAGGAGGAGACTTCACTCAGGTGCCTGGAGTGCAGGCACACGGGACACACACGGAAAGCGTGTAGCAAGCTCAGTTTCCGAGCAAAGCTGACTTGCCTCCACTGCTGCTTCCTTCAGAGCATCTCGTTCTGCAACTTCCTAGTGTGTCTAGTGCGAAGGCCTCATCGCAGCCCACTTACGCCCTCGAGATAAAGGGCGTACAGAGAAGACCGCCTTCTACTGCAATGTTTACTCTTTTCCTCATCCCCTAGGAGAATATTGCACGCAAGGCGAAAGCAGCCTGGTATTCTCTCAGGGAGGGAGGGGTCGCCTCAGTGCACGGTGAGTCGTTTCCCCAGCAAAGTCTGGCATAAGGCTCTCTCTCCTGCAGCAGTTTCTGACACGTTCCGACAAAGGCATCTTCAGGGCCTTGCGATGAAATGGGTGAGGGGGCTTTTTTGCGTCCTCAGGGGAAAAGGCCCGCCTGGAGGTTTACGAACGTGTGGAGAGAACGGACAAGCACGAGAGGCGGTCTTCTGTGCACTTGAATGCACAAGTCCCTCAACACACAAACAGCACATCACACTCCACATCAAACCCCACCACACACCGAGAACATAACTGCACACCACCACACACGGGAACCACGGCTCTCGGAGGGAACACAACATAACACGCACAGTGAGGCACACGGACCGAGCTTGACCGTACACAGTACCCACATCACAAATTGCACTCACTACTCCAAGAGCCGACCACACGCACAAACTGTCAAACGCAACTACCCACATAGAAACCCACATGCGAAACGCACACAAACCACGACAGAAAGAACACCGAGTTCATGCAACGCCCATTTCACACACTACACACACCACTCCAGACACACACAGCACGTACAGCGCGCAGAGCCTCACAGAATGCACAATGCCAAACACGCAACACATACACGAAGGTATCAGTCATAACACGCAAAATATCTCACTCAACTTGCAGAACGCACAGGCCACAGAACAGAGTAGAATACACACAACACAAACACAAATCACAGAACAACACATCACACGGCACACACAAGCATCACACACCGAAAGTAATAATATCGCAACTCATCACACACACAACTCAATAACATCAACAATGCAACAACACACATACAGAGCAACGCAACCACTGCACACCACACATAAAGCCACACGCAACACGCACTCAAGGAGCAGCCACAACGCACACAACTCCCGCAGACACGTACGTAGAGAACACACACACACACACACACACACACACACACACACAGAACCTCTCAACACGCACACGGCACAACACAGAGAACAACGCACACCTCAAACATCGCAGGGCAGAAGAGCGCACAATTCACGCAAATCACACTGCAATGAGCACACACAATGCACACCAGGAGGCACGCAAACAAGCACAGCCACACACACAGACCACACACATCTCACATCACACACAGAACTCAACCAAACACACACACAACCTCTCAAACGCAGCCAAGCACAAATCCCAATCACACACGCAAAACAGACACACCACATACAAAACCAAGTGCGACACACACACACACACACACACACACACAAAACCAACGAAAACCCACGTAGCGCACACTTCACACACCACGCATCGCACGCACGACCACGCACAGACAACCCACGCTCAGGTCCATGCACACGGGCTGCACTGTGCAGCGCGTACACACACAGAACCCAGAGTGTATCAACACAAGTCACAGGACACACACCAGACACGTCGAAGCACGCAGCTGCTCACAACACACGCCAGCGACATTTCGCAGAGTACCCACAGCACACACAATGAGGCACAGGAAACAAGCACAACCACACAGACAACCAGTTTCAAATCACACACGTAACACACACGCAACCACTCAAACACAGCAACACCTCAGTCACAGTCGCAGACACACGAAACGCGCAAAACCCTCTCAGACATAAAGGCGAAACACACAACCAACAGAGGAGACAGCATACCTTTCATTTCACACACTACACGCTACGCACACAACCACGTAGAGACAACACCACCCAGACAGCCTCACACAGGAGCGCAGAACGGAACACACACTACACAGAAGCATGACACACACCGGACACATCCACATCAAGGCACATAACTGCTCACAATACACATGAAATTCATTGCACAGATGCCCTACTGCAGCACACCATGAGACATACTAAAACAAGCACAACCACACGCGGCCAGCACATCCCTCATCATGCGCATAACACGCGCAGCCGAACGTCACCTCAACCGCTTGGTGCTGCCGGCTTTTCAACCTGTTGAACAGAACGCCCAAACGTCCTGCTTCCAATGCCCGTACAGAAAGCAACTTGCCCTGCCTCTTCCCCTGAGGCTGGGCAGAAGACCTCGTCATAGTAGTCTTGTGCCTGGGAGTGTGAATACATATCAGAAGCTCGCCTTCACACAGCAGTGTTTAGCCGCCAATCTGGATATGGCTGAGCAGCCGATCACGTGGGCTGAGCCGGCAGCGTCAGGGCCTTCTCTGCAGGACAACAGCTCTGCGGCTCAGGGCCCATCTGCCACCAGGCTCTGGAGCAGCTTGCACACACATGTCTCTTGCTGACACCATGCCTGGGGACTGAAGCCGACGGGCACTTAGTTTTCAATGCTCAGACTGTGGCATGGGAGATCGGCTCACATACCCCACGGACCAACCTGGGCATCTCTGAAGCAGCCACATAGTCGCAGGAAAAGCGACTTTTTAAGTTTCCACGCGAAATTCGTTGCATGCGGGCATTTCCCTTACAGCCGGGCTTCCTCGGCAAGGCCTCACGCTAGGGGGCCACACAAGCGAGCACCCCCGCCGCTCAGCGAAAGGGAGCTCTACGCGGCAGAGTCCACGCGGGCACTTAGAGTGCAGGCACGCGGGACAGACGTGGAAAGCACACGACAAGGTAAATTCGTTGTATGCGGGCATTCCCCCCGACAGCCAGGCCGCACGTCGATGGCCACACAAGCGAGTGCCCGGCACTCAGCAAAAGAGAGCTCTACGCAGGAGGAGACTTCACTCAGGTGCCTGGAGTGCAGGCACACGGGACACACACGGAAAGCGTGTAGCAAGCTCAGTTTCCGAGCAAAGCTGACTTGCCTCCACTGCTGCTTCCTTCAGAGCATCTCGTTCTGCAACTTCCTAGTGTGTCTAGTGCGAAGGCCTCATCGCAGCCCACTTACGCCCTCGAGATAAAGGGCGTACAGAGAAGACCGCCTTCTACTGCAATGTTTACTCTTTTCCTCATCCCCTAGGAGAATATTGCACGCAAGGCGAAAGCAGCCTGGTATTCTCTCAGGGAGGGAGGGGTCGCCTCAGTGCACGGTGAGTCGTTTCCCCAGCAAAGTCTGGCATAAGGCTCTCTCTCCTGCAGCAGTTTCTGACACGTTCCGACAAAGGCATCTTCAGGGCCTTGCGATGAAATGGGTGAGGGGGCTTTTTTGCGTCCTCAGGGGAAAAGGCCCGCCTGGAGGATTACGAACGTGTGGAGAGAACGGACAAGCACGAGAGGCGGTCTTCTGTGCACTTGAATGCACAAGTCCCTCAACACACAAACAGCACATCACACTCCACATCAAACCCCACCACACACCGAGAACATAACTGCACACCACCACACACGGGAACCACGGCTCTCGGAGGGAACACAACATAACACGCACAGTGAGGCACACGGACCGAGCTTGACCGTACACAGTACCCACATCACAAATTGCACTCACTACTCCAAGAGCCGACCACACGCACAAACTGTCAAACGCAACCACCCACATAGAAACCCACATGCGAAACGCACACAAACCACGACAGAAAGAACACCGAGTTCATGCAACGCCCATTTCACACACTACACACACCACTCCAGACACACACAGCACGTACAGCGCGCAGAGCCTCACAGAATGCACAATGCCAAACACGCAACACATACACGAAGGTATCAGTCATAACACGCAAAATATCTCACTCAACTTGCAAAACGCACAGGCCACAGAACAGAGTAGAATACACACAACACAAACACAAATCACAGAACAACACATCACACGGCACACACAAGCATCACACACCGAAAGTAATAATATCGCAACTCATCACACACACAACTCAATAACATCAACAATGCAACAACACACATACAGAGCAACGCAACCACTGCACACCACACATAAAGCCACACGCAACACGCACTCAAGGAGCAGCCACAACGCACACAACTCCCGCAGACACGTTAGTAGAGAACACACAAACACACACACACACACACACACACACACAGAACCTCTCAACACGCACACGGCACAACACAGAGAACAACGCACACCTCAAACATCGCAGGGCAGAAGAGCGCACAATTCACGCAAATCACACTGCAATGAGCACACACAATGCACACCAGGAGGCACGCAAACAAGCACAGCCACACACACAGACCACACACATCTCACATCACACACAGAACTCAACCAAACACACACACAACCTCTCAAACGCAGCCAAGCACAAATCCCAATCACACACGCAAAACAGACACACCACATACAAAACCAAGTGCGACACACACACACACACACACACACACACAAAACCAACGAAAACCCATGTAGCGCACACTTCACACACCACGCATCGCACGCACGACCGCGCACAGACAACCCACGCTCAGGTCCATGCACACGGGCTGCACTGTGCAGCGCGTACACACACAGAACCCAGAGTGTATCAACACAGGTCACAGGACACACACCAGACACGTCGAAGCACGCAGCTGCTCACAACACACGCCAGCGACATTTTGCAGAGTACCCACAGCACACACAATGAGGCACAGGAAACAAGCACAACCACACAGACAACCAGTTTCAAATCACACACGTAACACACACGCAACCACTCAAACACAGCAACACCTCAGTCACCGTCGCAGACACACGAAACGCGCAAAACCCTCTCAGACATAAAGGCGAAACACACAACCAACAGAGGAGACAGCATACCTATCATTTCACACACTACACGCTACGCACACAACCACGTAGAGACAATACCACCCAGACAGCCTCACACAGGAGCGCAGAACGGAACACACACTACACAGAAGCATGACACACACCGGACACATCCACATCAAGGCACATAACTGCTCACAATACACATGAAATTCATTGCACAGATACCCTACTGCAGCACACCATGAGACATACTAAAACAAGCACAACCACACGCGGCCAGCACATCCCTCATCATGCGCATAACATGCGCAGCCGAACGTCACCTCAACTGCTTGGTGCTGCCGGCTTTTCAACCTGTTGAACAGAACGCCCAAACGTCCTGCTTCCAATGCCCGTACAGAAAGCAACTTGCCCTGCCTCTTCCCCTGAGGCTGGGCAGAAGACCTCGTCATAGTAGTCTTGTGCCTGGGAGTGTGAATACATATCAGAAGCTCGCCTTCACACAGCAGTGTTTAGCCGCCAATCTGGATATGGCTGAGCAGCCGATCACGTGGGCTGAGCCGGCAGCGTCAGGGCCTTCTCTGCAGGACAACAGCTCTGCGGCTCAGGGCCCATCTGCCACCAGGCTCTGGAGCAGCTTGTACACACATGTCTCTTGCTGACACCATGCCTGGGGACTGAAGCCGACGGGCACTTAGTTTTCAATGCTCAGACTGTGGCATGGGAGATCGGCTCACATACGCCACGGACCAACCTGGGCATCTCTGAAGCAGCCACATAGTCGCAGGAAAAGCGACTTTTTAAGTTTCCACGCGAAATTCGTTGCATGCGGGCATTTCCCTTACAGCCGGGCTTCCTCGGCAAGGCCTCACGCTAGGGGGCCACACAAGCGAGCACCCCCGCCGCTCAGCGAAAGGGAGCTCTACGCGGCAGAGTCCACGCGGGCACTTAGAGTGCAGGCACGCGGGACAGACGTGGAAAGCACACGACAAGGTAAATTCGTTGTATGCGGGCATTCCCCCCGACAGCCAGGCCGCACGTCAATGGCCACACAAGCGAGTGCCCGGCACTCAGCAAAAGAGAGCTCTACGCAGGAGGAGACTTCACTCAGGTGCCTGGAGTGCAGGCACATGGGACACACACGGAAAGCGTGTAGCAAGCTCAGTTTCCGAGCAAAGCTGACTTGCCTCCACTGCTACTTCCTTCAGAGCATCTCGTTCTGCAACTTCCTAGTGTGTCTAGTGCGAAGGCCTCATCGCAGCCCACTTACACCCTCGAGATAAAGGGCGTACAGAGAAGACTGCCTTCTACTGCAATGTTTACTCTTTTCCTCATCCCCTAGGAGAATATTGCACGCAAGGGGAAAGCAGCCTGGTATTCTCTCAGGGAGGGAGGGGTCGCCTCAGTGCACGGTGAGTCGTTTCCCCAGCAAAGTCTGGCATAAGGCTCTCTCTCCTGCAGCAGTTTCTGACACGTTCCGACAAAGGCATCTTCAGGGCCTTGCGATGAAATGGGTGAGGGGGCTTTTTTGCGTCCTCAGGGGAAAAGGCCCGCCTGGAGGATTACGAACGTGTGGAGAGAACGGACAAGCACGAGAGGCGGTCTTCTGTGCACTTGAATGCACAAGTCCCTCAACACACAAACAGCACATCACACTCCACATCAAACCCCACCACACACCGAGAACATAACTGCACACCACCACACACGGGAACCACGGCTCTCGGAGGGAACACAACATAACACGCACAGTGAGGCACACGGACCGAGCTTGACCGTACACAGTACCCACATCACAAATTGCACTCACTACTCCAAGAGCCGACCACACACACAAACTGTCAAACGCAACCACCCACATAGAAACCCACATGCGAAACGCACACAAACCACGACAGAAAGAACACCGAGTTCATGCAACGCCCATTTCACACACTACACACAAAACTCCAGACACACACAGCACGTACAGCGCGCAGAGCCTCACAGAATGCACAATGCCAAACACGCAACACATACACGAAGGTATCAGTCATAACACGCAAAATATCTCACTCAACTTGCAAAACGCACAGGCCACAGAACAGAGTAGAATACACACAACACAAACACAAATCACAGAACAACACATCACACGGCACACACAAGCATCACACACCGAAAGTAATAATATCGCAACTCATCACACACACAACTCAATAACATCAACAATGCAACAACACACATACAGAGCAACGCAACCACTGCACACCACACATAAAGCCACACGCAACACGCACTCAAGGAGCAGCCACAACGCACACAACTCCCGCAGACACGTTAGTAGAGAACACACACACACACACACACACACACACACAGAACCTCTCAACACGCACACGGCACAACACAGAGAACAACGCACACCTCAAACATCGCAGGGCAGAAGAGCGCACAATTCACGCAAATCACACTGCAATGAGCACACACAATGCACACCAGGAGGCACGCAAACAAGCACAGCCACACACACAGACCACACACTTCTCACATCACACACAGAACTCAACCAAACACACACACAACCTCTCAAACGCAGCCAAGCACAAATCCCAATCACACACGCAAAACAGACACACCACATACAAAACCAAGTGCGACACACACACACACAAAAACAACGAAAACCCACGTAGCGCACACTTCACACACCACGCATTGCACGCACGACCACGCACAGACAACCCACGCTCAGGTCCATGCACACGGGCTGCACTGTGCAGCGCGTACACACACAGAACCCAGAGTGTATCAACACAAGTCACAGGACACACACCAGACACGTCGAAGCACGCAGCTGCTCACAACACACGCCAGCGACATTTCGCAGAGTACCCACAGCACACACAATGAGGCACAGGAAACAAGCACAACCACACAGACAACCAGTTTCAAATCACACACGTAACACACACGCAACCACTCAAACACAGCAACACCTCAGTCACAGTCGCAGACACACGAAACGCGCAAAACCCTCTCAGACATAAAGGCGAAACACACAACCAACAGAGGAGACAGCATACCTTTCATTTCACACACTACACGCTACGCACACAACCACGTAGAGACAACACCACCCAGACAGCCTCACACAGGAGCGCAGAACGGAACACACACTACACAGAAGCATGACACACACCGGACACATCCACATCAAGGCACATAACTGCTCACAATACACATGAAATTCATTGCACAGATGCCCTACTGCAGCACACCATGAGACATACTAAAACAAGCACAACCACACGCGGCCAGCACATCCCTCATCATGCGCATAACACGCGCAGCCGAACGTCACCTCAACCGCTTGGTGCTGCCGGCTTTTCAACCTGTTGAACAGAACGCCCAAACGTCCTGCTTCCAATGCCCGTACAGAAAGCAACTTGCCCTGCCTCTTCCCCTGAGGCTGGGCAGAAGACCTCGTCATAGTAGTCTTGTGCCTGGGAGTGTGAATACATATCAGAAGCTCGCCTTCACACAGCAGTGTTTAGCCGCCAATCTGGATATGGCTGAGCAGCCGATCACGTGGGCTGAGCCGGCAGCGTCAGGGCCTTCTCTGCAGGACAACAGCTCTGCGGCTCAGGGCCCATCTGCCACCAGGCTCTGGAGCAGCTTGCACACACATGTCTCTTGCTGACACCATGCCTGGGGACTGAAGCCGACGGGCACTTAGTTTTCAATGCTCAGACTGTGGCATGGGAGATCGGCTCACATACCCCACGGACCAACCTGGGCATCTCTGAAACAGCCACATAGTCGCAGGAAAAGCGACTTTTTAAGTTTCCACGCGAAATTCGTTGCATGCGGGCATTTCCCTTACAGCCGGGCTTCCTCGGCAAGGCCTCACGCTAGGGGGCCACACAAGCGAGCACCCCCGCCGCTCAGCGAAAGGGAGCTCTACGCGGCAGAGTCCACGCGGGCACTTAGAGTGCAGGCACGCGGGACAGACGTGGAAAGCACACGACAAGGTAAATTCGTTGTATGCGGGCATTCCCCCCGACAGCCAGGCCGCACGTCGATGGCCACACAAGCGAGTGCCCGGCACTCAGCAAAAGAGAGCTCTACGCAGGAGGAGACTTCACTCAGGTGCCTGGAGTGCAGGCACACGGGACACACACGGAAAGCGTGTAGCAAGCTCAGTTTCCGAGCAAAGCTGACTTGCCTCCACTGCTGCTTCCTTCAGAGCATCTCGTTCTGCGACTTCCTAGTGTGTCTAGTGCGAAGGCCTCATCGCAGCCCACTTACGCCCTCGAGATAAAGGGCGTACAGAGAAGACCGCCTTCTACTGCAATGTTTACTCTTTTCCTCATCCCCTAGGAGAATATTGCACGCAAGGCGAAATCAGCCTGGTATTCTCTCAGGGAGGGAGGGGTCGCCTCAGTGAACGGTGAGTCGTTTCCCCAGCAAAGTCTGGCATAAGGCTCTCTCTCCTGCAGCAGTTTCTGACACGTTCCGACAAAGGCATCTTCAGGGCCTTGCGATGAAATGGGTGAGGGGGCTTTTTTGCGTCCTCAGGGGAAAAGGCCCGCCTGGAGGATTACGAACGTGTGGAGAGAACGGACAAGCACGAGAGGCGGTCTTCTGTGCACTTGAATGCACAAGTCCCTCAACACACAAACAGCACATCACACTCCACATCAAACCCCACCACACACCGAGAACAAAACTGCACACCACCACACACGGGAACCACGGCTCTCGGAGGGAACACAACATAACACGCACAGTGAGGCACACGGACCGAGCTTGACCGTACACAGTACCCACATCACAAATTGCACTCATTACTCCAAGAGCCGACCACACACACAAACTGTCAAACGCAAAAACCCACATAGAAACCCACATGCGAAACGCACACAAACCACGACAGAAAGAACACCGAGTTCATGGAACGCCCATTTCACACACTACACACACCACTCCAGACACACACAGCACGTACAGCGCGCAGAGCCTCACAGAATGCACAATGCCAAACACGCAACACATACACGAAGGTATCAGTCATAACACGCAAAATATCTCACTCAACTTGCAAAACGCACAGGCCACAGAACAGAGTAGAATACACACAACACAAACACAAATCACAGAACAACACATCACACGGCACACACAAGCATCACACACCGAAAGTAATAATATCGCAACTCATCACACACACAACTCAATAACATCAACAATGCAACAACACACATACAGAGCAACGCAACCACTGCACACCACACATAAAGCCACACGCAACACGCACTCAAGGAGCAGCCACAACGCACACAACTCCCGCAGACACGTTAGTAGAGAACACACACACACACACACACACACACACAGAACCTCTCAACACGCACACGGCACAACACAGAGAACAACGCACACCTCAAACATCGCAGGGCAGAAGAGCGCACAATTCACGCAAATCACACTGCAATGAGCACACACAATGCACACCAGGATTCACGCAAACAAGCACAGCCACACACACAGACCACACACATCTCACATCACACACAGAACTCAACCAAACACACACACAACCTCTCAAACGCAGCCAAGCACAAATCCCAATCACACACGCAAAACAGACACACCACATACAAAACCAAGTGCGACACACACACACACACACACACACACACAAAACCAACGAAAACCCACGTAGCGCACACTTCACACACCACGCGTCGCACGCACGACCACGCACAGACAACCCACGCTCAGGTCCATGCACACGGGCTGCACTGTGCAGCGCGTACACACACAGAACCCAGAGTGTATCAACACAAGTCACAGGACACACACCAGACACGTCGAAGCACGCAGCTGCTCACAACACACGCCAGCGACATTTCGCAGAGTACCCACAGCACACACAATGAGGCACAGGAAACAAGCACAACCACACAGACAACCAGTTTCAAATCACACACGTAACACACACGCAACCACTCAAACACAGCAACACCTCAGTCACAGTCGCAGACACACGAAACGCGCAAAACCCTCTCAGACATAAAGGCGAAACACACAACCAACAGAGGAGACAGCATACCTATCATTTCACACACTACACGCTACGCACACAACCACGTAGAGACAACACCACCCAGACAGCCTCACACAGGAGCGCAGAACGGAACACACACTACACAGAAGCATGACACACACCGGACACATCCACATCAAGGCACATAACTGCTCACAATACACATGAAATTCATTGCACAGATGCCCTACTGCAGCACACCATGAGACATACTAAAACAAGCACAACCACACGCGGCCAGCACATCCCTCATCATGCGCATAACACGCGCAGCCGAACGTCACCTCAACCGCTTGGTGCTGCCGGCTTTTCAACCTGTTGAACAGAACGCCCAAACGTCCTGCTTCCAATGCCCGTACAGAAAGCAACTTGCCCTGCCTCTTCCCCTGAGGCTGGGCAGAAGACCTCGTCATAGTAGTCTTGTGCCTGGGAGTGTGAATACATATCAGAAGCTCGCCTTCACACAGCAGTGTTTAGCCGCCAATCTGGATATGGCTGAGCAGCCGATCACGTGGGCTGAGCCGGCAGCGTCAGGGCCTTCTCTGCAGGACAACAGCTCTGCGGCTCAGGGCCCATCTGCCACCAGGCTCTGGAGCAGCTTGCACACACATGTCTCTTGCTGACACCATGCCTGGGGACTGAAGCCGACGGGCACTTAGTTTTCAATGCTCAGACTGTGGCATGGGAGATCGGCTCACATACCCCACGGACCAACCTGGGCATCTCTGAAGCAGCCACATAGTCGCAGGAAAAGCGACTTTTTGTTTCCACGCGAAATTCGTTGCATGCGGGCATTTCCCTTACAGCCGGGCTTCCTCGGCAAGGCCTCACGCTAGGGGGCCACACAAGCGAGCACCCCCGCCGCTCAGCGAAAGGGAGCTCTACGCGGCAGAGTCCACGCGGGCACTTAGAGTGCAGGCACGCGGGACAGACGTGGAAAGCACACGACAAGGTAAATTCGTTGTATGCGGGCATTCCCCCCGACAGCCAGGCCGCACGTCGATGGCCACACAAGCGAGTGCCCGGCACTCAGCAAAAGAGAGCTCTACGCAGGAGGAGACTTCACTCAGGTGCCTGGAGTGCAGGCACACGGGACACACACGGAAAGCGTGTAGCAAGCTCAGTTTCCGAGCAAAGCTGACTTGCCTCCACTGCTGCTTCCTTCAGAGCATCTCGTTCTGCAACTTCCTAGTGTGTCTAGTGCGAAGGCCTCATCGCAGCCCAATTACGCCCTCGAGATAAAGGGCGTACAGAGAAGACTGCCTTCTACTGCAATGTTTACTCTTTTCCTCATCCCCTAGGAGAATATTGCACGCAAGGGGAAAGCAGCCTGGTATTCTCTCAGGGAGGGAGGGGTCGCCTCAGTGCACGGTGAGTCGTTTCCCCAGCAAAGTCTGGCATAAGGCTCTCTCTCCTGCAGCAGTTTCTGACACGTTCCGACAAAGGCATCTTCAGGGCCTTGCGATGAAATGGGTGAGGGGGCTTTTTTGCGTCCTCAGGGGAAAAGGCCCGCCTGGAGGATTACGAACGTGTGGAGAGAACGGAGAAGCACGAGAGGCGGTCTTCTGTGCACTTGAATGCACAAGTCCCTCAACACACAAACAGCACATCACACTCCACATCAAACCCCACCACACACCGAGAACATAACTGCACACCACCACACACGGGAACCACGGCTCTCGGAGGGAACACAACATAACACGCACAGTGAGGCACACGGACCGAGCTTGACCGTACACAGTACCCACATCACAAATTGCACTCATTACTCCAAGAGCCGACCACACACACAAACTGTCAAACGCAACCACCCACATAGAAACCCACATGCGAAACGCACACAAACCACGACAGAAAGAACACCGAGTTCATGCAACGCCCATTTCACACACTACACACACCACTCCAGACACACACAGCACGTACAGCGCGCAGAGCCTCACAGAATGCACAATGCCAAACAGGCAACACATACACGAAGGTATCAGTCATAACACGCAAAATATCTCACTCAACTTGCAAAACGCACAGGCCACAGAACAGAGTAGAATACACACAACACAAACACAAATCACAGAACAACACATCACACGGCACACACAAGCATCACACACCGAAAGTAATAATATCGCAACTCATCACACACACAACTCAATAACATCAACAATGCAACAACACACATACAGAGCAACGCAACCACTGCACACCACACATAAAGCCACACGCAACACGCACTCAAGGAGCAGCCACAACGCACACAACTCCCGCAGACACGTACGTAGAGAACACACACAAACACACACACACACACACACACACAGAACCTCTCAACACGCACACGGCACAACACAGAGAACAACGCAAACCTCAAACATCGCAGGGCAGAAGAGCGCACAATTCACGCAAATCACACTGCAATGAGCACACACAATGCACACCAGGAGGCACGCAAACAAGCACAGCCACACACACAGACCACACACATCTCACATCACACACAGAACTCAACCAAACACACACACAACCTCTCAAACGCAGCCAAGCACAAATCCCAATCACACACGCAAAACAGACACACCACATACAAAACCAAGTGCGACACACACACACACACACACACACACAAAACCAACGAAAACCCACGTAGCGCACACTTCACACACCACGCATCGCACGCACGACCGCGCACAGACAACCCACGCTCAGGTCCATGCACACGGGCTGCACTGTGCAGCGCGTACACACACAGAACCCAGAGTGTATCAACACAAGTCACAGGACACACACCAGACACGTCGAAGCACGCAGCTGCTCACAACACACGCCAGCGACATTTCGCAGAGTACCCACAGCACACACAATGAGGCACAGGAAACAAGCACAACCACACAGACAACCAGTTTCAAATCACACACGTAACACACACGCAACCACTCAAACACAGCAACACCTCAGTCACAGTCGCAGACACACGAAACGCGCAAAACCCTCTCAGACATAAAGGCGAAACACACAACCAACAGAGGAGACAGCATACCTTTCATTTCACACACTACACGCTACGCACACAACCACGTAGAGACAACACCACCCAGACAGCCTCACACAGGAGCGCAGAACGGAACACACACTACACAGAAGCATGACACACACCGAACACATCCACATCAAGGCACATAACTGCTCACAATACACATGAAATTCATTGCACAGATGCCCTACTGCAGCACACCATGAGACATACTAAAACAAGCACAACCACACGCGGCCAGCACATCCCTCATCATGCGCATAACACGCGCAGCCGAACGTCACCTCAACCGCTTGGTGCTGCCGGCTTTTCAACCTGTTGAACAGAACGCCCAAACGTCCTGCCTCCAATGCCCGTACAGAAAGCAACTTGCCCTGCCTCTTCCCCTGAGGCTGGGCAGAAGACCTCGTCATAGTAGTCTTGTGCCTGAGAGTGTGAATACATATCAGAAGCTCGCCTTCACACAGCAGTGTTTAGCCGCCAATCTGGATATGGCTGAGCAGCCGATCACGTGGGCTGAGCCGGCAGCGTCAGGGCCTTCTCTGCAGGACAACAGCTCTGCGGCTCAGGGCCCATCTGCCACCAGGCTCTGGAGCAGCTTGCACACACATGTCTCTTGCTGACACCATGCCTGGGGACTGAAGCCGACGGGCACTTAGTTTTCAATGCTCAGACTGTGGCATGGGAGATCGGCTCACATACCCCACGGACCAACCTGGGCATCTCTGAAGCAGCCACATAGTCGCAGGAAAAGCGACTTTTTAAGTTTCCACGCGAAATTCGTTGCATGCGGGCATTTCCCTTACAGCCGGGCTTCCTCGGCAAGGCCTCACGCTAGGGGGCCACACAAGCGAGCACCCCCGCCGCTCAGCGAAAGGGAGCTCTACGCGGCAGAGTCCACGCGGGCACTTAGAGTGCAGGCACGCGGGACAGACGTGGAAAGCACACGACAAGGTAAATTCGTTGTATGCGGGCATTCCCCCCGACAGCCAGGCCGCACGTCGATGGCCACACAAGCGAGTGCCCGGCACTCAGCAAAAGAGAGCTCTACGCAGGAGGAGACTTCACTCAGGTGCCTGGAGTGCAGGCACACGGGACACACACGGAAAGCGTGTAGCAAGCTCAGTTTCCGAGCAAAGCTGACTTGCCTCCACTGCTGCTTCCTTCAGAGCATCTCGTTCTGCGACTTCCTAGTGTGTCTAGTGCGAAGGCCTCATCGCAGCCCACTTACGCCCTCGAGATAAAGGGCGTACAGAGAAGACCGCCTTCTACTGCAATGTTTACTCTTTTCCTCATCCCCTAGGAGAATATTGCACGCAAGGCGAAAGCAGCCTGGTATTCTCTCAGGGAGGGAGGGGTCGCCTCAGTGCACGGTGAGTCGTTTCCCCAGCAAAGTCTGGCATAAGGCTCTCTCTCCTGCAGCAGTTTCTGATACGTTCCGACAAAGGCATCTTCAGGGCCTTGCGATGAAATGGGTGAGGGGGCTTTTTTGCGTCCTCAGGGGAAAAGGCCCGCCTGGAGGATTACGAACGTGTGGAGAGAACGGACAAGCACGAGAGGCGGTCTTCTGTGCACTTGAATGCACAAGTCCCTCAACACACAAACAGCACATCACACTCCACATCAAACCCCACCACACACCGAGAACATAACTGCACACCACCACACACGGGAACCACGGCTCTCAGAGGGAACACAACATAACACGCACAGTGAGGCACACGGACCGAGCTTGACCGTACACAGTACCCACATCACAAACTGCACTCACTACTCCAAGAGCCGACCACACGCACAAACTGTCAAACGCAACCACCCACATAGAAACCCACATGCGAAACGCACACAAACCACGACAGAAAGAACACCGAGTTCATGCAACGCCATTTCACACACTACACACACCACTCCAGACACACACAGCACGTACAGCGCGCAGAGCCTCACAGAATGCACAATGCCAAACACGCAACACATACACGAAGGTATCAGTCATAACACGCAATATATCTCACTCAACTTGCAAAACGCACAGGCCACAGAACAGAGTAGAATACACACAACACAAACACAAATCACAGAACAACACATCACACGGCACACACAAGCATCACACACCGAAAGTAATAATATCGCAACTCATTACACACACAACTCAATAACATCAACAATGCAACAACACACACACAGAGCAACGCAACCACTGCACACCACACATAAAGCCACACGCAACACGCACTCAAGGAGCAGCCACAACGCACACAACTCCCGCAGACACGTTAGTAGAGAACACACACACACACACACACACACACACACAGAACCTCTCAACACGCACACGGCACAACACAGAGAACAACGCAAACCTCAAACATCGCAGGGCAGAAGAGCGCACAATTCACGCAAATCACACTGCAATGAGCACACACAATGCACACCAGGAGGCACGCAAACAAGCACAGCCACACACACAGACCACACACATCTCACATCACACACAGAACTCAACCAAACACACACACAACCTCTCAAACGCAGCCAAGCACAAATCCCAATCACACACGCAAAACAGACACACCACATACAAAACCAAGTGCGACACACACACACACACACACACACACAGAACCAACGAAAACCCACGTAGCGCACACTTCACACACCACGCATCGCACGCACGACCGCGCACAGACAACCCACGCTCAGGTCCATGCACACGGGCTGCACTGTGCAGCGCGTACACACACAGAACCCAGAGTGTATCAACACAAGTCACAGGACACACACCAGACACGTCGAAGCACGCAGCTGCTCACAACACACGCCAGCGACATTTCGCAGAGTCCCCACAGCACACACAATGAGGCACAGGAAACAAGCACAACCACACAGACAACCAGTTTCAAATCACACACGTAACACACACGCAACCACTCAAACACAGCAACACCTCAGTCACAGTCGCAGACACACGAAACGCGCAAAACCCTCTCAGACATAAAGGCGAAACACACAACCAACAGAGGAGACAGCATACCTTTCATTTCACACACTACACGCTACGCACACAACCACGTAGAGACAACACCACCCAGACAGCCTCACACAGGAGCGCAGAACGGAACACACACTACACAGAAGCATGACACACACCGGACACATCCACATCAAGGCACATAACTGCTCACAATACACATGAAATTCATTGCACAGATGCCCTACTGCAGCACACCATGAGACATACTAAAACAAGCACAACCACACGCGGCCAGCACATCCCTCATCATGCGCATAACACGCGCAGCCGAACGTCACCTCAACCGCTTGGTGCTGCCGGCTTTTCAACCTGTTGAACAGAACGCCCAAACGTCCTGCCTCCAATGCCCGTACAGAAAGCAACTTGCCCTGCCTCTTCCCCTGAGGCTGGGCAGAAGACCTCGTCATAGTAGTCTTGTGCCTGAGAGTGTGAATACATATCAGAAGCTCGCCTTCACACAGCAGTGTTTAGCCGCCAATCTGGATATGGCTGAGCAGCCGATCACGTGGGCTGAGCCGGCAGCGTCAGGGCCTTCTCTGCAGGACAACAGCTCTGCGGCTCAGGGCCCATCTTCCACCAGGCTCTGGAGCAGCTTGCCACACATGTCTCTTGCTGACACGATGCCTGGGGACTGAAGCCGACGGGCACTTAGTTTTCAATGCTCAGACTGTGGCATGGGAGATCGGCTCACATACCCCACGGACCAACCTGGGCATCTCTGAAGCAGCCACATAGTCGCAGGAAAAGCGACTTTTTAAGTTTCCACGCGAAATTCGTTGCATGCAGGCATTTCCCTTACAGCCGGGCTTCCTCGGCAAGGCCTCACGCTAGGGGGCCACACAAGCGAGCACCCCCGCCGCTCAGCGAAAGGGAGCTCTACGCAGCAGAGTCCACGCGGGCACTTAGAGTGCAGGCACGCGGGACAGACGTGGAAAGCACACGACAAGGTAAATTCGTTGTATGCGGGCATTCCCTCCGACAGCCAGGCCGCACGTCGATGGCCACACAAGCGAGTGCCCGGCACTCAGCAAAAGAGAGCTCTACGCAGGAGGAGACTTCACTCAGGTGCCTGGAGTGCAGGCACACGGGACACACACGGAAAGCGTGTAGCAAGCTCAGTTTCCGAGCAAAGCTGACTTGCCTCCACTGCTGCTTCCTTCAGAGCATCTCGTTCTGCGACTTCCTAGTGTGTCTAGTGCGAAGGCCTCATCGCAGCCCACTTACGCCCTCGAGATAAAGGGCGTACAGAGAAGACCGCCTTCTACTGCAATGTTTACTCTTTTCCTCATCCCCTAGGAGAATATTGCACGCAAGGCGAAAGCAGCCTGGTATTCTCTCAGGGAGGGAAGGGTCGCCTCAGTGCACGGTGAGTCGTTTCCCCAGCAAAGTCTGGCATAAGGCTCTCTCTCCTGCAGCAGTTTCTGACACGTTCCGACAAAGGCATCTTCAGGGCCTTGCGATGAAATGGGTGAGGGGGTTTTTTTGCGTCCTCAGGGGAAAAGGCCCGCCTGGAGGATTACGAACGTGTGGAGAGAACGGACAAGCACGAGAGGCGGTCTTCTGTGCACTTGAATGCACAAGTCCCTCAACACACAAACAGCACATCACACTCCACATCAAACCCCACCACACACCGAGAACATAACTGCAGACCACCACACACGGGAACCACGGCTCTCGGAGGGAACACAACATAACACGCACAGTGAGGCACACGGACTGAGCTTGACCGTACACAGTACCCACATCACAAATTGCACTCACTACTCCAAGAGCCGACCACACTCACAAACTGTCAAACGCAACCACCCACATAGAAACCCCCATGCGAAACGCACACAAACCACGACAGAAAGAACACCGAGTTCATGCAACGCCCATTTCACACACTACACACACCACTCCAGACACACACAGCACGTACAGCGCGCAGAGCCTCACAGAATGCGCAATGCCAAACATGCAACACATACACGAAGGTATCAGTCATAACACGCAAAATATCTCACTCAACTTGCAAAACGCACAGGCCACAGAACAGAGTAGAATACACACAACACAAACACAAATCACAGAACAACACATCACACGGCACACACAAGCATCACACACAGAAAGTAATATCACAACTTATCACACACAGAACTCAATAAATCAACAATGCAACAACACACACACAGAGCAATGCAACCACTACACACCACACATAAAGCCACACGCAACACACACTCAAGGAGCAACCACAATGCACACAAGAAAACACCCACAGACACTTACGAAAAAACACACACACACAGAACCTCTCAATATGCAGACGGCACAACATAGAAAAGAACGCACACCACAAACATCGCAGGGCATAAGAGCACACAATTCAAGCAAATCACACTGCAATGAGCACACACAATGCACACCATGAGGCACGCAAACAAGCACAGCCACACACACAGACCACGCACATCTCACATCACACATAGAACTCAACCAAACACACACACATCCTCTCAAACGCAGCCAAGCACAAATCCCAATCACACACACAAAACTGAGACACCGCATACAAAACCAAGTGCGATACACACATACAACCAACGAAAACCCATGTAGTGCACATTTCACACACTACACATCACACGCACGACCACGCACAGAAAACCCACACTCAGGTCCATGCACACGGGCTGCACTGTGCAGTGTGTACAGACACAAAACCGAAAATATATCTACACAAGCACAAGACACACACCAGACACATCAAAGCACGTAAGTGCTCACAACACACGCCGAGGACATTTCACAGAGTACACACAGCACAAACAATCAGGCATAGAAAACAAGCACAACCACACAGGCAACAATTTCAAATCACACACGTAACACACACGCAACCACTGAAACACAACACCTCAATCAATCACAGACACAAAACACGCAAAACCCTCTCAAATATAAAGGCAAAACACATAACCTAGAAAGAAGGCAGCATACATTTCATTTCACACACTACACGCTATACACACAACCATGTAGAGACATACCACCCAGATATCCTCATACAAGATCACAGAACGTAACACACACCACAGAAAAATGAAACGCAATAGTCACAAGACACACAGCAGACACATCAAGGCACATAACTGCTCACAATACACATGAAATTCATTTGTCAGATGACATACTGGACACACCATGAGACATACTAATAAAGCACAAACACAGTCAACATATCCCTCATCATGCACATCACACAAACAGCCAAACATAACCTCAACCACTCAATCACAGCCCCGCACAAACCATAATGACACACGGAAACACACACAACACTTCCAATTCCATAGGGAAAACACATATAACCAACAAAGAAGACAAGTGGCACACACTTCACATACTCCACACTACACGCACAATCAGGCAGAGACACACCACACATACATCCTCACACAGGGGCACAACGCAGCACACACACACAACACAGAAACACACAACACAACAGACACAATAAACACACCACACCCTTGGAGGCACAGAACTGTTCACAATACACGAGAAACATTGCACAGACCACACACTGTATACAAGAGACGTACAAAACAAGCACAACCACACACAGTGATCACTTCTCACATCATGCACAGAAATCAAACAGCCAAAGGCACACACAAATCCACACACAACTGATGAAAACACATGCAACACACATAGAATGCACTACACACAACATGCACAAACACAAGCATTCCATACAGAGCACACACAGACCCACACGGAGACAGCACAAACCAAAACCCACAAACACACACAGCATACACGTACACACAACACGTCTGACGCAAGGCTAACTCAACGTTACACACAATGCTCAAATTACACAGCCAAGCCAAAGTCTACCCAGTATGTAACACACAGAAATCCTAAAGAATGCACCCACACAACCCTTAACACATTACTTAACACAACAGACAACAGAAAGACCACATTTCACACTAAACATTAGACTGGAAGCCACACACCAAACACACAACACATACAACCACCAACAGATATGTATCAAAAAAGGCAAAATACACAATGCACAAGGAACCACTCAACACACACAACACAACTCACAAATACCAACATCAAACATAACACACCATACAGAGAAAAATACACAGAAGTCTGAATAGAGCCAGCAGTGCAGAACATATACCTCACATATTACATACAAAATATACACAACACGGACAGCACACAACACAGAAGACAAGCAAGACCCACAGGCCATAGGCAACATATCTCAAAACACACAAGAACACAGCACACACAGCGTACCACACAAAAACACAGCACACAAGGCGTACCACAACAGAGAATGGTACTAAGCACATCAAGGCACATAACTGCTCAGAAATCACAAAAAGAGCAACAACAACAAATCACTCACTACCATATACCAACAACACATACAGCACACTACACACACAAACAGCACAAAAAACACAAGAGTTCAATTGTAAAACATTCTACTGCAATGTTTACTAAGTTTTCTATATCACGCAGAAGCAAGTTGCATGCAAGGGGAAGTCAAAGTAGTATTCTCTCGGGCAGGGTCTCCTCGGTGCACGGTGGATTATTTCCCCAGCAGAGTTTGGCATAAGGCTCTTCTGCAGCAGTTTCTGACACTTTACTACAAGGGACTCTTCAGGGCATTGCTTTTACTCACCAGGACACTCTGGTTCTCTGCATCCTCTTCCAGCAGACCCTGGAAACCATGACCTCCCGAATGATTCCAAACCTGTGGAGAAAACAGCCAAGCATGAAAGGCCTTCTTCAGTGTGCTTGAATGCGGAAGTCTTAGGATGGCCCTTAAGCATTTAGCTTTAGAATCAGAGCAAAGGATGGTTTCTCCCTGCAGATCACAAAGAGAGAACTATGCTGCACATGGTTAGTTCAGGCTGATAGAGTTCTGGCCCAGAGAAGAGCTTTGTTCTGATGAAAGGATGATCAGCTGAAGGAGTCCCAACAGCATCTTCCCTTAAACTGACTGCAAGTCCTATCTGTTCACAGTGCACATATTTCTTGGAATTAAGGTGGAATCAGAGAAGACTCCATGCATACCTACGTTTGGCCATTCCACTCTGTATGAGTTAGGAGAAAGTAACTGAAAGTGTTAGATCCTGAAGTTAAAGCTCAGTTACACAAGAACAAATTCCATTCAGGTTTGAATAAAGCTTCACTAGCCATAAAGGGGAGCTTACTTGACAGAGGCTCCTGGGGCTGCCTGCTTTTCACCTGTTGAACAGAACGCCCAATCATCCTGCTTCCAATGTTGTACAGAAAGCAACTTGCCCTGCCTCTTTCCCTGAGACTGGGCAGAAGACCTCTTCATAGTAGTCTTGTGTCTGGGAGTGTAGACATATATAAGAAGCTCGCCTTGACACAGCAGTGTTTAACCGCCAATCTGGATATGGCTGAGCAGACAATCACGTGGACTGAGGCAGTGTCAGGGCCTTCTCTGCAGGACAACAGCTCTGAGGCTTAGGGCCCATCTGCCACCAGGCTTTGGAGAAGCTTGCACACACCTCTTGATAACATGATGCTGGGGTACTGAAGCCAATGGGCACTTAGTTTTCAAAGCTCAGACTGTGGCATGGGAGATTGGCTTACATACCCCACAGACCAACCTGGGCATCTCTGAAACAGCCAGATAGTAACAGAAAAAGCGACTTTTTAAATTTCCAAGCTAAATACGTTGCATGCGGGCATTTCTCTTACAGCCAGGCTTCCTCAGCAAGGCCTCATACTAATGGCCACACAAGCGAACACCCACCGCTCAGCAAAAGAGAGCTCTACACAGCAGATTCCACTCAGGAACTTACAGTGCAGGCACGCGGGGCAGACATGGAAAGCACATTACAAGGTAAATTCATTGTATGCGGGCATTTTTCCAACAGCCAGGCTTCCTCAGCCAGGCCGCACGTTAATGGCCACACAAGCGAGTGCCCGGCACTCAGCAAAAGAGAGCTCTACACAGAAGACTTCACTCAGGTGCCTAGAGTGCAGGCACACAGGACAGACACAGAAAGCATAAAGCAAGCTCAGTTTCAGCATCCACTGCAAAGAGTTCAATGATTCCTTGAATGTGCCATCCTGCACTGGTTTCTTTCACTCACATAAGCTGAATCCAAAGCTGACGTGCCTCCGCTGCTGTTATTTCAAAGCATCTTGTTCTGCAACTTCCTGTGTGTCTAGTGCGACACCTTATATTGGTGGATTCATGTGAGATTTTACTAATCACAATGCATTTGCAACATTCCTAAAAATTTCAAAATATATATGTCCACTGCCACTGCAATACTCCATGATACTTGAGAGACTTACACGTGATTGCTTGTTATGAGTTCTCCTCATTTTGCACTGAGGGATCCATCAGAGATTACAGATGTCATTTCATCTGCAGCATTTCCTAAAAATTAAAAACATGTATGATTAGCCACCAAATGGATTGAAAATGTTACACATTTTTGCTTGAAAGTAGTATGCCTCACCTTGCATTGGCGGGACCATCAAATTACTGACATCAAATCATCTGCAGCATTGCCATATTATAAACATTTATGGTCAGACATGAATTGACTTCAGAGTGTTACATATTTTTGCTTGAAACTAGTATACCTTTCCTTGTATTGGTGGTTTCATCAGAGATTACTGATGCCAACTAATCTGCTGAATTTCTAAACCATCAAAGGATGTGTGGTCAGACTACAGGTGACTTCATAGTGTTACACTTCTTGCTTGAAACTCGTATACCTCCCTTTGCATTGGCGGCTCCTTCACAGGTTACTGATGTCAATTCATCTGCAGCGTACCTAAAATATTCAAAACATGTACGACCAGACTCCAAGGGACTTCAAAGAGTTGCAGTTTTTGGTTGAAATTAGTATGCCTCACCTTTCATTGGCGGCTCGATCAGGGACTACTGATGTAAGTTCAACAGCAGTATTCCTGAAAATCTCAAAACATGCATGATCAGACTCCAGGTGACTTCAGAGTTTTACACAACCATTCTTGAAATTACAATACATCACCTTGCATTGGTGGCTCATTCAGAGATTAATCTTCCCAATTCTTCTGTAACATTCCTCAAAAATTGTTATTCTACATGATCAGTCTCCAAGTTGTTGTCCACCTTTTGCTTGAAATTACCACACCTAACACTGCACTGGCAGATTCATGTGAGATTCCTAATGTTAATTCATTTGCAACATTCCTGAACTTTTGTGATCATGTACCATCAGATGGCAAGTGACTTCAGCGAGTAAAGCATGTATTTGCTTGAAATTTGTCCACCTCACCCCGCACTGTGGGTGCATCCGAGATTTCTCATGTCAATACATGTCCAGCATTTCTGAAAAATTCAAAGCACATAAGGTCAGACACCAAATGACTTCAGAGAGTTAAACATTCTTGCTTGAAACTCGAATGCCTCAACATGCATTGGCGGCACCATCAACTATTACTGATGTCAAATCAACTGCAGCATTCCTAAAAAACTCAGAATATCTATGACCACATTCCAAGAGACTTCATAGAGTAACAGTTTTCATTGGAAGTAATATACTCCTCCTTGTATTGGAGGTTCCAGCAGAGATTACTGATGTCAATTCATCTGCAGTATACGAAGAAATCTCAAAATACATATGATCAGACCCCAAGAGACTTTAGAGATTTACACATTTTGCTTGATTAATGTATAACTCTACTTGCTGTGGAAGCTTCACCAGAGATTAATGGTCTGAATTCATCTGCAACATCCCTAAAGAAATGAAATCATGTATGATCAGACTGCAAGTGACTTCAGAGAGTTACACACTTTCATGATATTCGAATAATTCTCCTTGCAGTGGCAGCTTCTTCAGAGATTAAAGATATCAATTCATCTACAGCATTGCTAAGAAAATGAAATCATGTGTGATCTGAGTCCAAGTGACTTCAGAGAGTAACACTTTTGATTGAAAGTAATATACTTCCCCTTGTCTTGGAGGATCCAGCAGATATTAGTGATATCATTTCATCTGCAGTATACCTAAAAAAACTCAAAATACATGTGATCAGACACAAAGTGAATTCAGAATTACACGTTTTGCTTGATATTAGTATACCTATCCTTTCAGTGGCAGCTTCATCAGAGATTAATGATCTCAATTCATCTGCAACATTCCTAAAAAAATGAAACCATGCATACTCAGACTGCAAGTGACTTCAGAGAGTAACACATTTTCATGATATTCAAATAATTCTCCTTGGAGTGAAAGCTTCTTCAGAGATTAAAGACGTCAATTCATCTACAACCTTGCTAACAAAATGAAACCATGTATGCTCAGACTGCAAGTGACTTCAGAGAGGTATACTTTTTGCTTTAAATAACTATACCTCACCTTATATTGGCGGATTCTTGTGAGATTACTAATCACAATGCATTTGCAACATTCCTAAAAATTTCAAAATATATACGTCCACTGCCACTGCAAGACTAAACGGGACTTGAGAAACTTACACGTGATTGCTTGATATGAGTACACCTCACTTTGCACTGAGGGATCCATCAGAGATTACAGATGTCATTTCATCTGCAGCATTTCTTAAAAATTCAAAACATGCATGGTTAGTCACCAAATGAATTGAAAATATTACACTTTTTTGCTTGAAACTCATATGCCTCACCTTGCATTGGCGGGACCATCAAATATTACTGACATCAAATCATCTGCAGCATTCCCATAATATTATAAACATTTATGGTCAGACATGAATTGACTTCAGAGTGTTACATATTTTTGCTTGAAACTAGTATACCTCTCCTTGTATTGTTGGCTTCATCAGAGATTACTGATGCCAACTAATCTGCTGAATTTCTAAACCATCAAAGGACGTGTGGTCAGACTACAGGTGACTTCATAGTGTTACAGTTCTTGCTTGAAACTCGTATACCTCCCTTTGCATTGGCGGCTCCTTCACAGGTTACTGATGTCAATTCATCTGCAGCGTACCTAAAAAATTCAAAACACGTATGACCAGATTCCAAGGGACTTCAAAGAGTTGCCGTTTTTGCTTAAAATTAGTATGCCTCACCTTTCATTGGCGGCTCGATCAGGGACTACTGATGTAAGTTCAACAGCAGTATTCCTGAAAATCTCAAAACATGCATGATCAGACTCCAGGTGACTTCAGAGTTTTACACAACCATTCTTGAAATTACAATACATCACCTTGCATTGGTGGCTCATTCAGAGATTAATCTTCCCAATTCTTCTGTAACATTCCTCAAAAATTGTTATTCTACATGATCAGTCTCCAAGTTGTTGTCCACCTTTTGCTTGAAATTACCACACCTAACACTGCACTGGCAGATTCATGTGAGATTCCTAATGTTAATTCATTTGCAACATTCCTGAACTTTTGAGATCATGTACCATCAGATGGCAAGTGACTTCAGAGAGAAAAACATGTATTTGCTTGAAATTTGTCCACCTCACCCTGCACTGGTGGGTGCATCCGAGATTTCTCATGTCAATACATGTCCAGCATTTCTTAATAATTCAAAGCACATAAGGTCAGACACCAAATGATTTCAGAGAGTTAAACATTCTTGCTTGAAACTCGACTGCCTCAACATGCATTGGCGGCACCATCAACTATTACTGATGTCAAATCAACTGCAGCATTCCTAAAAAACTCAGAATATCTATGACCACATTCCAAGAGACTTCATAGAGTAACAGTTTTCATTGGAAGTAATATACTCCTCCTTGTATTGGAGGTTCCAGCAGAGATTACTGATGTCAATTCATCTGCAGTATACAAAAAAATCTGAAAATACATAAGATCAGACACCAAGTGACTTCAGAGAGGTACACATTTTGTTTGATTTTTTTATAACTCTATTTGCTGTGGAAGCTTCACCAGAGATTAATGATCTCAAATTATCAGCAACATTCCTAAAGAAATGACTTCATAGTGTTGCACTTCATGCTTGAAACTCGTATACGTCACTGCATTGGCGGCTCCTTCACAGATTACTGATGTCAATTCATCTGCAGCGTACCTAAAAAATTCAAAACACGTATGAGCAGACTCCAAGTGACTTCAAAGAGTTACAGTTTTTGCTTGAAATTAGTATGCCCCACCTTTCATTGGTGGCTCGATCAGGGACTACTGATGTAAGTTCATCAACAGTATTCCTGAAAATCTCAAAACATGTATGATCAGACGCCAGGTGGCTGCAGAGTGTTACACATTCATTCTTGAAATTAGTATACTTCACGTTGCATTGGTGGCTCCATTAGAGATTAATGATCCCAATTCTTCTGCAACATCCTCAAAAATTCTTATCATACATGATCAGTCTCTAAGTTGTTTCAGGGAGGTACACCTTCTGCTTGAAATTACTACACCTAACACTGCACTGGTGGACTCATGTGAGATTCCTAATGTTAATTCATTTGCAACATTCCTGAACTATTGAGATCATGTATCATCAGATGGCAAGTGACTTCAGAGAGTAAAACATGTATTTGCTTGAAATTTGTCCACCTCACCCTGCACTGGTGGGTGCATCAGTGATTTCTCATGTCAATACATGTCCAGAATTTCCTAAAAATTCAAAGCACTTAAGGTTAGACAACAAATGACTTCAGAGTCTTAAACATTCTTGCTTTAAACTCGAAATCCCCAACATGCATTGGCAGCACCATCAAATATTACTAATCTCAAATCAACTGCAGCATTCCTAAAAAAGTCAGAATATGTATGATCATACTCCAAGAGACTTTAGAGAGTAACACTTTTTGATTGAAAGTAATATACTTCTCCTTGTATTGGAGGTTCCATCAGAGATTACTGATGTCAATTCATCTGCAGTATATCAAAAAATCTCAAAATACATATGATCAGACACCTAGTGATTTCAGAGATTTACACATTTTGCTTGATTTTTGTATAACTCTCCTTGCTGTGGCAGCTTCACGAGATAGTAATGATCTCAATTCATCTACAACATTCCTAAAGAAATGAAATCATGTATGATCAGACTGCAAGTGACTTCAGAGAGCTACAAATTTTGCTTGATATTCGAATAATATACCTTGCAGTGGCAGCTTTTTCAGAGATTAAAGATATCAATTCATCTACAACATTGCTAAGAAAATGAAATCATGTATGATCCGACTCCAAGTGACTTCAGAGAGTAACACTTTTCATTGAAAGTAATATACCTCCGCTGCTATTGGAGGATCCTTTAGAGATTATTGATATAATTTCATCTGCAGCATACATAAAAACTCAAAATACATATGATCAGACACCAAGTGAATTCAGAGAGGTACTCATTTTGCTTGATTTTTGTATACCTCTCCTTGCTGTGGCACCTTCACTAGAGTTTAATGATCTCAATTCATCTGCAAGATTCCTAAAAAAATGAAATCATGTATGATCAGACTGCAAGTGACTTCAGAGAACTACAAATTTTGCTTGATATTTGAATAATACTCCTTGCAGTGGCAGCTTCTTCAGAGATTAAAGATATCAATTCATCTACAACATTGTTATGAAAATGAAATCATGTATGATCCGACTCCAAGTGACATCACAGAGGTACACTTTTTGCTTGAAATAAGTATACCTACCCTTATATTGGTGGATTCATGTGAGATTACTAATCACAATGCATTTGCAACATTCCCAAAAATTTCAGAATATGTATGAACAGACTCAAAGGTACTTGAGGGAGTTACACGTTATTGCTTGATATGAGTACACCTCATTTTGCACTGAGAGATCCATCAGAGATTACCGATGTCATTTCATCTGCAGCATTTCTTAAAAATTCAAAACATGTATGATTATTGGCCAAATGATTTCAAAGTGTTACACATTTTTGACTGAAACTCGAATGCCTTACCTTGCATTGGATGGTTATTAAGATATTACTGATGTCAAATCATCTGCAGCATTCCTAAAAAATCCAAAACATATATGACCATAATCCAAGTGATTTCACAGAAAAACGCATTTTTGCTTGAAACTCATATGCCTCACCTTGCATTGGTGGCTCCATCAAATGTTACTGACATCAAATCATCTGCAGCATTCCTCAAGAATTCAAGGCACGTATGATCTGACTCCGGACCTCAAAGTTTTACAACTTTTGCTTGAAATTAGTTGCCTCACCTTGCATTGGCAGCTCGATCAGGGACTACTGATGTAAGTTCAGCAGCATTCCTAAAAAACTCAAAACATGTATGATCAGACTCCAGGTGAGTGCAGTGTTACACTTTAATTCTTGAAATTAGTATACATTACCTTACATTGGTAGCTCCAACAGAGATTAATGATGTCAATTCTTCTGTAATATTCCTGAAAAATTCTAATCATATATGATCAGTCTCCAAGTTGTTTCAGGGAGGTACACCTTTTGCTTGAAATTACTACACCTAACACTGCATTGGTGGATTCATGTGAGATTACTAATGTTAATTCATTTGCAACATTCCTGAACTACTGAGAACATGTATCATCAGACGGCAAGTGTCTTCAGAGAGTAAAACATGTAATTGCTTGAAATTTGTCCACCTCACCCTTCACTGTTGGGTGCATCAGAGATGTCTCATGTCAATACATGTCCATCATGTCCTAAAAATTCAAAGCACGTAAGGTCTGACACCAAATGACTTCAGAGAGTTACACATCCTTGCTTGAAACTCGTGTGCCTCAATATGCATTGGCGGAACCATCAAATATTACTTATGTCTAATCATCTGCAGCATTCGTATAAAACTCAGAACATGCATGATCAGTCTCCAAGAGACTTCAGAGAGGAACACTTTTTGATTGAAAGTAATATACTTCTCCTTGTATTGGAGGTTCCAGCAGAGATTACTGATGTCAGTTCACCTGCAGTATACCAAAATATCTGAAAATACATATGGTCAGACACCAGGTGACTTCAGAGTGTTACATACTTTGCTAGATTTTTGTATAACTCTCCTTGCTCTAGCAGCTTCACCAGCGATTAATGATCTCAATTCATCTGCATCATTCCTTAAAAAATGTAATCATGTATGATCAGACTGCAAGTGACTTCAGAGAGTTACACATTTTCATGATACTCCAATAATACTCCTTGCAGTGGCAGCTTCTTCAGAGATTAAAGATATCAATTCATCTACAGCATTAAGAAAATGAAATCATGAATGATCCGACTCCAAGTGACTTCAGAGAGAAACAATTTTGATTGAAATTAATATACCTTCCCTTGTATTGGAGAATCTAGCAGAGATTAGTGATGTCATTTCATCAGCAGTATGCCTAAAAAACTCTAAATGCATGTGATCAGACACCAAGTGATTTCAGTTACATGTTTTGCTTGATATTCGTATACATATCCCTGCAGTGGCAACTTCATCAGAGATTAATGATCTCAATTCATCTGCAACATTCGTAAAAACATGAAATCATGTATGATCAGACTCCAAGTGACTTCAGAGAGGTACACTTTTTGCTTGAAATAAGTATAACTCACCTTATATTGGTGGATTCATGTGAGATAACTAATCACAATGCATTTGCAATATTCCTAAAAATGTCAAAATATATATGACCAGACTCCATGTGACATGAGAGACTTAGACGTTATTGCTTAATATGAGTACACCTCACTTTGCACTGACAGATCCATCAGAGATTACCAATGTCATTTCATCTGCAGCATTTCTTACATATTCAAAACATCTATGATTGGTCACCAAACGAATTGAAAATATTACACATTTTTGTGTGAAACTCGTATGCCTCACCTTGCATTGGTGGGAGCATCAAATATTACTGACATCAAATCACCTGCAGCATTCCTCTAATATTCTAAATATGTATGGTCAGACATCACATGACTTCAGTGAGTTACACATTTTTGCTTGAAAGTAGTATACCTCTCCTACATCGGTGGTTCCATCAGAGATTACTGACGTCAACTCATCTGCTGAATTTCTAAAAAAATCAAAGGACGTGTGGTCAGACTACAGGTGACTTCGTAGTGTTACATTTCTTGCTTGAAACTCGTATACCTCACATTGCATTGGCGGCTCCTGCACAGATTACTGATGTCAATTCATCTGCAGCGTTCCTAAAAAATTCAAAACACGTATGAGCAGACTCCAAGGGACTTCAAAGAGTTACAGTTTTTGCTGGAAATTCGTATGCCTCACCTTTCATTGGTAGCTCGATCAGGGACTACTGATATAAGTTCATCAGCAGCATTCTTAAAAAACTCAAAACATGTATGATCAGACTCCAGGTTCACTTCAGAGTGTTACACATTCATTCTTGAAATGAGTGTACATCACCTTGCATTGGTAGCTCCATCAGAGATTAATGATCTCAATTCATCTGTAACATTCCTCAAAAATTCTAATCATACATGATAAGTCTCCAAGTTTTTTCAGGGAGGTACACTTTTTACTTGAAATTACTACACCTAACACTGCATTGGCGGATTCATGGGAGATCACTAACCTTAATACATTTGCAACATTCCTGACATATTGAGAACATGTATCATCAGATGGCAAGTGACTTCAAAGAGTAAAACATGTATTTGCTTGAAATTTGTCCACCTCACCCTATACTGGTAGGTGCATCAGAGATTTCTCATGTCAATTCATGTCCAGCATTTCTAAAAAATTCAAAGCACATAAGGTCAGACACCTTATCACTTCAGAGAGTTACATATACTTGCTTGAAACTCGAATGCTTCAACATGCATTGGCGGCACCATCAAATATTTCTGATGTCAAATCAAGTACAGTATACCAAAGAAACTCAAAATACATATGATCAGACACCAAGTAAATTCAGAGAGTTACACGGTTTGCTTGATAAACGTATACCTATCCTTGCAGTGGCAGCTTCATCAGAGATTAATGATCTCTATTCATCTGCAACATTCCTAAAAAATGAAATCATGTGTGATCAGACTGCAAGTGACTTCAGAGAGTTACACATTTTGCATGATATTTGAATAATACACCTTGCAGTGGCAGCTTCTTCAGAGATTAAAGATATCAATTCATCTACAGCATTGCTAAGAAAATGAAATCATGTATGATCCGACTCCAAGTGACTTCAGAGAGTAGCACTTTTGATTGAAAGTAATATACATTCCCTTGAATTGGAGGATCCAGCAGAGATTAGTGATGTCACTTCATCTGCAGTGTACGTGAAAAACTCAAAATACATGTGATCAGACACCAAGTGAATTCAGAATTACACGTTTTGCTTGATTTTCGTATACCTATCCTTGTAGTGGCAGCTTCATCAGAGATTAATGATCTCAATTCATCTGCAACATTCCTAAGAAAATGAAATCATGTATGCTGAGACTGCAAGTGACTTCAGAGAGGTATACTTTTTGCTTGAAATAAGTATACCTCACCTTATATTGGCGGATTCATGTGAGATTACTATTAACAGTGCACTTGCAAAACATTCCTTAAAATTTCAAAATGTATATGTTCACTGCCACTGAAAGGCTCCATGTGACTTGAGAGACTTACACGTGATTGCTTGATATGAGTACACCTCACTTTGCACTGAGGGATCCATCAGAGATTACCGATGTCATTTCATCTGCAGCATTTTTTAAAAATTCAAAACATGTATGGTTAGTCACCAAATGAATTGAAAATGTTACACATTTTTGCTTGAAACTAGTATGCCTCACCTTGCAATGGTAGGAGCATCAAATATTACTGACACCAAATCATCTGCAGCATTCCTCTAATATTCTAAACATGTATGGTCAGACATCAAGTGACTTCAGAGGGTTACACACTTTTGCTTGAAAGTAGTATACCTCTCCTTGCGTCGGTGGTTCCATCAGAGATTACTGATGTCAACTCATCTGCTGAATTTCTAAAACCATCAAAGGACGTGTGGTTAGACTACAGGTGCCTTCATAGTGTTACACTTCTTGCTTGAAGCTCGTTTACATCACTTTGCATTGGCGGCTCCTTCACAGATTACTGATGTCAATTCATCTGCAGCGTACCTAAAAAATTCAAAACACATATGACCAGACTCCAAGGGACTTCAAAGAGTTACAGTTTTTGCTGGAAATTAGTATGCCTCACCTTTCTTTGGTGGCTCTATCCGGGTCTACTGATGTAAGTTCCAATTCTTCTGTAATATTGCTCAAAAATTCTTATCATACATGATCAGTCTCCAAGTTGTTTCAGGGAGGTACACCTTCTGCTTGAAATTACTACACTGAACAGTGCACTGGCGGATTCATGTGAGATTACTAATGTTAATTCATTTGCAACATCCCTGAACTATTGAGATCATGTATCATCAGATGGCAAGTGACTTCAGAGAGTAAAACATGTATTTGCTTGAAATTTGTCCACCTCACCCTGCACTGGTGGGTGCATCAGAGATTTCTCATGTCAATACATGTCCAGCATGTCCTAAAAATTCAAAGCACATAAGGTCAGACCCCAAATGACTTCAGAGAGTTAAACATTCTTGCTTGAAACTCGAATGCCTCAACATGCATTGGTGGCACCATCAAATATTACTGATGTCAAATCAACTACAGCATTCTAAAAAGCTCAGAATATGTATTATCAGACTCCAAGAGACTTCAGAGATTAACACTTTTTGATTGAAATAAATATACTTCTCCTTGAATTGGAGGTTCCAGCAGAGATTATTGATGGCAATTCATCTGTAGTATACCAAAAATTCTCAAAATACATATGACCAGCCACCAAGTGACATCAGAGATTTACACATTTTGCTTGATTTTTGTATAACTCTCCTTGCTGTGGCAGCTTAACCAGAGATTAATGATCTCAATTCATCTGCAAGATTCCTAAAGAAATGAAATCATATATTATCAGACTGCAAGTGACTTCAGAGAGTTACACATTTTCATGATATTCGAATAATAGTCCTTGCAGTGGCAGGTTCTTCAGAGATTAAAGATATAAATTCATCTACAGCATTGCTAAGAAAATGAAATCATGTATGATCTGACTCCAAGCGACTTCAGAAAGTAACACTTTTGATTGAAAGTTATATACCTCCCCTTGTATTGGAGGATCCAGCAGAGAATAGTGATATCTTTTCATCTGCAGTATACCTAAAAAACTCAAAATACATATGATCAGACACCAAGTGAATTCAGAGAGTTACACGTTTTGCTTGATATTCGTATACCTATCCTTGCAGTGGCACCTTCACCAGACTTTTATGATTGCAATTCATCTGCAACATTCCTAAGAAAATGAAATCATGTATGATCAGACTCCAAGAGACTTCAGAGAGGTACACTTTTTGCTTCCAATTAGTATACCTCACTTTGCCTTGCCGGATTCATGTGACAATACTATTCACAATGCATTTGCAACATTCCTACGAATTTCAAAATATATATGATCAGACTCCAAGTGACTTGAGAGAGGTACACGTTATTGCTTGAAATGAGCACTTGAACTGGCGCATCCATCAGAGATTACTGCTGTCATTTCATGTGCAGCATTACTTAAATATTCAAAACATGTATGATTAGTCACCAAATGAATTCATAATGTTGCACATTTTTGCTTGAAACTCGAATTCCTCACCTTGCATTGGATGCTCCATCAGATATTACCGATGTCATATCATCTACAGCATTCCTAAAATTCAGAACATGTATTATCAGAATCCACTTGACTTCAGGGAGTCACACACTTTTGCTTGAATCTCATATACCGCACCTTGCATTGGCGGCATCATCAAATATTCATGCTGTCAAATCATCTGTAGCATTCCTAAGATATTCAAAACATGTACGATCAGACTCCAAGTGACTTCAGAGCATTACACTTTTTTGCTTGAAAGAAGTGTACCTCACCTTGCATCGGGGGCTCAATCAGTAACTACTGATGGAAGTTCATCAGCAGCACTGCTAAAAACTTGAAAACATGTATGATCAGACTCCAGGTGACTTCAGAGAGGTACACTTTTTGCTTGAAATTAGTATACCTCACCTTGCATTGGCTTATTCATGTGAGATTACTAATCATAATGCATTTGCAACATTCCTAAAAATTACAAAATATATATGATCATACTCCGAGTGATTTGAGAGAGTTACACATTATTGCTTGAAATGAGTACACCTCACCTTGCACTGGTGGATCCATCAGAGATTACTGATGTCATTTCATCTGCAGCATTTCTTAAAAATTCAAAACATGTATGATTATTAGGCAAATGAATCAAACAGTCACACATTTTAGACTGAAACTCGAATGCCTCACCTTGCATTGTATGGTTAATAAGATATTACCGATGTCAAATCATCTGCAGCATTCCTAAAAAATCCAAAACATATGTGATCAGAATCCAAGTGATTTCAGAGAAAAACACATTTTTGCTTGAAACTCATATGCCTCACCTTACATTGGTGGCTCCATCAAATGTTACTGACATCAAATCATCTGCAGCATTCCTCAAAAATTCAAAACATGTATAATCAGACTCCATGTGACTTCAGAGAGTTACACATTTTTGCTTGAAAATAGTATACCTCTCCTTCCACTGGTGATTTTATCAGAGATTATTGATGATTATTCATGTGCTGAATTTCTTAAAAAGTCAAAGAGTGTGTGATCATACTACATGTGACTTCAGAGTGTTACACTTTTTGCTTGAAACTCATATACCTCACCTAGCATTGGCGGCTCCATCACAGATTACTGATGTCAATTCATATACAGTGCTCCTAAAAAATTCAAAACATGCATGATCAGACTCCAAGTGACTTCAAAAAGTTACAATATTTTGCTTGAAATTAGTAAACCTCACCTTGCATTGGTGGCTCCATGAGGGGACTACTGATGAAAGTTTATCAGCAGCATTCATAAAAATTTCAAAACATGTATGATCAAACTCCAAGTTTCTTCAGGAAGGTTCACTTTTTGCTTGAAATTAGTACGCCTAACATCACATTGGCGGATTTATGTGAGAGTACTGGTGTTAATTCATTTGCAACATTCCTGAAAAATTGAAAACATGTCTCATTAGTCTCCAAGTGACTTCAGAGAGTAAAATATGGTTTTATTTGAAATTAGTATACCTCACCTTACATTTGTGGGTCCATCTAAGATTTTCGTGAATTCATCTGCAGCATTCCTAAAAAATTCAAAACATGTATGATCAGAGTCCAAGTGACTTCAGAGAGTAACACATTTTTTGCTGGCCACACCCACAGCATCTGCGGAGCTCAATAGTGGCTGGGAAAGAATTAGAAACCCCATCTTCACGCAGCTTCCCAGCACAAGCCACTAGGGTCACTGTTCTCCCAGGATAGATAGGCCACAAACCAGCAAGAAGGGACTTTCTTTTTTTGCCAACACACCACAAGCTCCCCACAAATACCTCTATTGCCATGAAAAGGCAGAAGAATTTGATACAGACCAAGATCACAGAGGCAAACCCTGAGAAGGAGATAGACCTAACCAATCTCCCTGGAAAAATAATTAAAAATAAAGCTCATAACCATGCTTACAGAGCTGCAGAGAAATATGCAAGAGGTAAGGGATGATTTCCAGAAGGAGATTACAGAAATGAAACAATCTCTTGAAGAATTTATAAGCAGAATGGATAATATGCAAGAGGCCATTGATGGAATAAAAACCAGAGAACAAGAACGCATAGAAGCTGATGCAGAGAGAGATAAAAGGAACTCCAGGAATAAAACAATATTAAGAGAACTGTGTGACCAATACAAAAGGAACAATATCCACATTATAAGAGTACCAGAAGAAGAAGAGAGAGAAAAAGGATAGAAAGTGTACTTGAAGAAATAATTGCTGAAAACTTCCCCAAACTGGGGAAGGTAATAATCGATCAGACCATGGAAATGCACAAATCTCCAACAGAAGGGACCCAAGGAAGACAACACCAAGACACATAATGATTAAAATGACAAAGATTAAGGACAAGGACAAAGTTTTAAAGGCAGCTAGAAAGAGGAAAAAGGTCATTACAAAGGAAAACCCATCAGGCTATCATCAGACTTCTCAACAGAAACAATAGAGGCTGGAAGGAAATGGCATGATGTATTTAATGCATTGAAACAAAAGTGCCTTGAACCAAGAATACTGTATCCAGCATGATTATCATTTAAATATTAAAGAGGGATTAAACAATTCCCAGACAAGCAAAAGTTGAGGTAACTTGCCTCCCACAAACCATCTCTACAGGGTATTTTAGAGGGACTGCTCTAGATGGGAGCACTCCTAAGACTAAATAGATGTCACCAGAGAAAATAAAATCACAGCAAAGAAAGCAGACCAACCAAATACTAAATAAGGCAAAAAATAAAACCAACGACCCACAAAGGAAACACGAAAGACCACAGAATAAAACAACCAACATATAAAGAATGGAGGAGGAGGAATAAGAAGGGAGAGAAGAAAAGAATCTCCAGACAGTGTACATAACAGCTCAAAAAATGAGCTAAGTTAGGCAGTAAGACACTAAAGAAGCTAACGTTGAATGTTTGCTAACCACGAATCTAAAGCCTGCAATGGCAATAAGTACATATCTTTCAATAGTCACCCTAAATGTAAATGGACTGAATGCACCAATCAAAAGACACAGAGTAATAGAATGGATAAAAAAGCAAGACCCATCTATATGCTGCTTATACGAAACTCACCTCAAACCCAAAGATATGCACAGACTAAAAGTAAAGGGATGGAAAAATATCTTTTAGGCAAACAACAGAGAGAAGAAAGCAAGGGTTACAGTACTACTATCAGACAAAATAGACTTCAAAACAAAGAAAGTAACAAGAGATAAAGAAGGACATTACATAATGATAAAGGGCTCAGTCCAACAAGAGGATATAATCATTCTAAATATGTATGCACCCAACACAGGAGCACCAGCATTTGTGAAACAAATACTAACAGAACTAAAGGAGGAAATAGAATGCAATGCATTCATTTTAGGAGACTTCAACATGCCACTCACTCCAAAGGATAGATCCACCGGACAGAAAATAAGTAAGGACACCGAAGCACTGAACAACATGCTAGAACAGATGGACCTAATAGACATCTATATAACTCTATATCCAAAAGCAACAGGAAACACATTCTTCTCAAGTGCACATGGAACATTCTCCAGAATAGACCACATACTAGGTCACAAAAAGAGCCTCAGTTAATTCCAAAAGATTGGAATTCTACCAACCAACTTTATAGACCACAAAGGTATAAAGCCAGAAATAAATTGTACAAAGAAAACAAAAAGGCTTACAAACACATAGAGGCTTAACAACATTCTCCTAAATAATCAATGGATCAATGAACAAATTAAAATAGAGATCAAGGAATATATTGAAACAAATGATAACAACATCACAAAGCCCTAACTTCTGTGGGACGCAGTGAAACCAGTCTTAAAAGGAAAGTATATAGCTATCCAGGCACACTTAAAGAAGGAAGAACAATCCCAAGTGAATAATCTAACATCACAATTATCGAAACTGGAAAAAGAACAACAAATGAGGCCTAAAGTCAGCAGAAGGAGGGACATAATAAAGATCAGAGAAGAAATAAACAAATTTGAGAAGAATAAAACAATAGGAAAAAACCCAATGAAACCAAGATCTGGTTCTTTGAGAAAATAAAGAAAATAGATAAGCTTCTAGCCAAACTTATTAAGAGGAAAAGAGAATCAACACACGTCAACAGAATCAGAAATGAGAATGGAAAATTCACGACAGACTCCACAGAAATACAAAGAATTATTAAAGACTACTATGAAAACCTATATGCCAACAAGCTGGAAAACCTAGAAGAAATGGAGAACTTCCTAGAAAAATACAACCTCCAAAGACTGACCAAGGAAGAAACACAAAAGTTAAACAAACCAATTACGAGCAAAGAAATTGAAGCGGTAATCAAGAAACTACCCAAGAACAAAACCCCGGGGCCGTACGGATTTACCTCGGAATTTTATCAGACACACAGAGAAGACATAATACCCATTCTCCTTAAAGTTTTCCAAAAAGCAGAAGACAAGGGAATACTCCCAAACTCATTCTATGAAGCCAACATCACCCTAATACCAAAACCAGGTAAAGACCACACCAAAAAAGAAAATTACAGACCAATATCCTGATGAACATGGATGCAAAAATACTCAATAAAATATTAGCACACCAAATTCAAAAATATATCAAAAGGATCAAACACCACGACCAAGTGGAATTCATCCTAGGGATGCAAGGATGGTACAACATTCGAAAATCCATCAACATCATCCACCACGTCAACAAAAAGAAGGACAAAAGCCACATGATCATCTCCATAGATGATGAAAAAGCATTTGACAAAATTCAACATCCATTCATGATAAAAACTCTCAGCAAAATGGATATAGAGGGCAAGTACCTCAACATAATAAAAACCATATATGATAAACCCACAGCCAACATCATACTGAACAGCGAGAAGCTGAAAGCTTTTCCTGAGATCGGGAACAAGACAGGGATGCCCAATCACCCCACTGTTATTTAACATAGTACTGGAGGTCTTAGCCATGGTAATTAGACAAAACAAAGAAATACGAGGAATCCAGATTGGTAAAGAAGAAGTTAAACTGTCACTATTTGCAGATGACATGATATTGTACATAAAAAACCCTAAAGACTCCACTCCAAAACTACTAGAACTGATATCAGAATACAGCAAAGTTGCAGGTTACAAAATTAACACACAGAAATCTATGGCTTTCCTATATACTAACAATGAACCTATAGAAAGAGAAATCAGGAAAACAACTCCATCACAATTACATCAAAAAGAATAAAATACCTAGGAATAAACCTAACCAAAGAAGTGAAAGACGTATACCCTGAAAACTACAAGACACTCTTAAGAGAAATCAAAGGGGACACTAACAATTGGAAATTCATCCCATGCTCTTGGCTAAGAAGAATTAATATCGTCAAAATGGCCATCCTGTCCAAAGCAATATACAGATTTGATGCAATCCCTAACAAATTACCAGCAACATTCTTCAACAAACTGGAACAAATAGTTCAAAAATTCATATGAAAACACCATAGACCCCGAATAGCCAAAGCAATCCTGAGAAGGAAGAATAAAGTTGGGGGATCTCACTCCCAAACTTCAAGCTCTACCACAAAGCCATAGTAATCAAGACAATTTGGTACTGGCTCAAGAACAGAGCCACAGACCAGTGGAACAGATTAGAGACTCCAGACATTAATGTGAACATATATGGTTAATTAATATTTGATAAAGGAGCCATGGACATACAATGGGGAAATGACAGTCTCTTCAACAGATGGTGCTGGCAAAACTGGACAGCTACATGTAAGAGAATGAAACTGGACCACTGTCTAACCCCATACACAAAAGTAAATTCAAAATGGATCAAAGACCTGAATGTACGTCATGAAACCGTAAAACTCTTAGAAGAAAACCTAGGCAAAAATCTCTTAGACATAAACATGAGTGACCTCTTCTTGAACATATCTCCCCATTGAATGAAAACAACAGCAAAAATAAGCAAGTGGGACTATATTAAGCTGAAAACCTTCTGTACAGCAAAAGACACCATCAATAGAACAAAAATGTACCCTACAATATAGGAGAATATATTTGTAAATGACAAATCCAATAAAGGCTTGACATCCAAAATATATAAAGAGCTCACCCACCTCAACAAACAAAAACAAATAATCCAGTTAAAAAATGGGCAGAGGAACTGAACAGACACTTCACCAAAAAAGAAATTCAGATGGCCAACAGACACATGAAAAGATGCTCCATATCGCTAATTATCAGAGAAATGCAAATTAAAACCACAATGAGATATCACCTCACACCAGTAAGGATGGCCACCATCCAAAAGACAAACAACAACAAATGTTTGTGAGGTTGCGGAGAAAGGGGAACCCTCCTACACTGCTGGTGGGAATGTAAATTAGTTCAATCGCTGTGGAAAGCAATATGGAAGTTCCTCAAAATGCTCAAAATAGACTTACTATTTGACCCAGGAATTCCTCTTCTAAGAATTTACTGTAAGGATGCAGCACTTAAGTTTGAAAAAGACAGATGCACCCCTATGTTTATCACAGCACTATGTACAATATCCAAGAAATGGAAGCAACCTAAGTGTTCATCAGTAGATGAATGGATAAAGAAGATGTGGTACATATACATAATGGAATATTATTCAGCCATTAGAAGAAAACAAATCCTACCATTTGCAACAACATGGATGGAGCTAGAGTGTATTATGCTCAGTGAAATAAGCCAAGTAGAGAAAGACAAATACCAAATGATTTCACTCATCTGTGGAGTATAAGAACAAAAGAAAAACTGAAGGAACAAAACAGCAGCAAAATCACAGAACCCAAAAATGTATTAACAGGTACCAAGGGGAAAGGGACTGGGGAGGATGGGTTGGTAGGGAGGGATAAGGGGGGAGAAGAAGAAAGGGGGCATTATGTGTAGCATGCATAATGTGGGGGGTGGGAGAAAGGGGAGGGCTGTGCAACAGAGAGAAGACAAGCAGTGATTCTACAACATTTTGCTATGCTGATGGACAGTGGCAGTAATGAGATTTGTGAGGGGGACTTGGTATAGGGGAGAACCTAGTAAACATAATATTCTTCATGTAATTGTAGAATAATGATAACAAAAAAAAGAAGGAAAGAAAAGGGTGATTACTCCCTGATAGGATAAAACTAACTGTAAATCAACGATTAATGCATGCTTTACATATCCTTAATTTTGATCTTTCAAAGGGTGTCAGATGATCAGCTATGGAAGTGCATTTTTCTGATAATATTCCTTTCTCTTAAAAAAATCAGTTCTGGTGTGGTGATCTCCAATAGGTTCTTCACAATGGTATAAAGGTCATATCAAAGTGTGGGCAAAGGGTTTGTTTGTGTTTAAACAGAGGATCAAAGCCTAATTTGGTTACACAGAAAACGAATTAAGATACGATATGAAGAACTTCCAACATTAACATCCTCTGGAAGAATCATTCCAGAAGATGAACATCAAAAAACTTCAACAAAGATCCTGGCACTGCTGCAGTTGTAACTGCAGTCATCCCACCAGTTCCTGGACTTGCCATTGGAATGAAGAAGGAGATATCTAAGCTGGCCTGCGCATACAGTGAAACAACAAATTTGACTGGATCTATACTGTTGGAACTCAACCAAGAATTAGGAGAAGTGCAAGGTGCAGTGCTCCAAAATCGTGCACCTGTAGACTATCTACTGTTAAAAGAACACATGGGATGTGAACAGTTCCCAGGAATGTGTTGTTTTAATTTGTCTGATTTTTCTCAAACTATTCATATTCAGTTAGACAATATCCATCATATCATTGATAATCTTCACAGATGTCTAGGGTACCTAACTGGTTTTCTTGGTTTCACTGTATATGGCTGGTAATTGTAGGTCTTCTTTGGTTATGTAGCTGTATTCCTATTATGTTAATGTGTGTGCACAATTTAATTAGTAGTTTAAAACCTATACATGCTTATGTTACTCTCCAAGAAGATATGTCAAAGAAATAATCAATCTTCCCATGTTTTCTTCTGACTGCTACTTCTATAGCTTTTCTTCTTCCTTCCTAATTACAACCCTGCAATAGAATTAGTGCCTCATATCGAAAATTACCAGTATCATAATTCTTCCAAGTGGTAAAGATACCTCAAGACAAATGCTGGGCATAGAAGCCACAGGGCATGAATCTGCAAAGAAGTACAAAGCTAACCTTTTCAAACAATATGGCTTCTCTCTCACTTATCAACTTTACATCTCCCTGTATGGCCCCGGAAGATGACTGGTTAGCCAGAGACGGGTAAGATTCCTCAAGGGAGGAACAACCTAAGACAGGCACAGTTGCAGGGGGGCCATCAGGAGAGAAATTGGGGACCTCAACCCCCCTGTTTTGAGAGAAATATTTTGCATCCGTGGATGTTTTGTTGCCCTTGTCTAGCTTGGATTAATACTTAGTCTATGGGCACAGACCTGATCATCTACATTTGCTCTCTTACAGCACTAAATTATGTTTTCTACCTTTATCTTGCATCTACCTACCTCTTCAGCATTTTATTAAAAATAATAATAATAATAATAATAATAATAATAATAATAATAAAAATGGAGAAATGTGGGATTCACATATAAATCAAGTATAAAAATCAAACGACTAATCACCATGTAAGAACTTGTTTGTTATGCTTCAGAAGATTGGAGACTGGAATTAGGCTTGGGGTTGATTAATGACTGTGCATTGAGTCCCTTACACAGAATCTTGTTGTTTACAACCATTTGATCAATAAATATGAGAGATTCCCTCTCAAAAAAAGAAAAGCAAGACCAATCTCTATGCTGCTTACAAGGCACTCACCTCAAACCAAAAGACATGCACCGACTAAAAGCCAAGGGATGGAAAAAGATATTTCAGGCAAACAACAGGGAGAAAAAAGCAGGTGTTGCAGTAGTATCAGATAAAATAAACCTCAAAACAAAGAAAGTAACAAAAGATAGAGAAGGACATTACATAATGATAAAGGGCTCAGTCCAACAAGAGGATAGAACCATTATAAACATATACGCACCCAACACAGGAGCACCAACATATGCTAACAGAACTAAAGGAGGAAATAGAATGCAATGCATTCATTTTAGGAGACTTCAACACGCCACTCACTCCAAAGCATTGATCCACCGGACAGAAAGTAAGCAAGGACACAGAGGCACTGAGCAACACACTAGAACAGATGGACCTTATAGACATCTATAGAACTCTACATCCAAAAGCCACTATTTACAATAGCCAAGAAATGGAAGCAACCTAAGTGTCCATCAGTGGATGGATGGATAAAGAAGATATGGTACATATACACAATGGAATATTATTCAGCCATAAGAAGAAAACAAATCCTACCATTTGCAACAACATGGATGGAGCTAGATGGTATAAATAAGCCAGGCAGAGAAAGATAAACACCAAATGATTTCACTCATATGTGGAGTATAGGAACAAAGAAAGACTGAAGGAAGAAAACAGCAGTCACCAAAGGAAAAGGGACTGGGGAGAATGGGAGGGAAAGGAGGGAAAAGAGTGGGGAAAAAGAAAGGGGACCTTATGATTAGCATGTATAATATAGGGGGCACACATGGAAGGCTGTGTAACACAAAGAAGACAAGTAGTGATTCTACAGCATCTTACTATGCTGATGGACAATGACTGTAGTGGGTTTGTGGGGGGGGTCTTGGAGAAGGGCGGACCCTAGTAAACATAATGTTCTTCATGTAATTGTAGATTAATGACAACAAAATAAAAAAACAAAAAGTAAAAATAAATAATAAAAAACATGTATGATCAGACGCCAAGTGACTTTAGAGAATAACACTTTTTGCTTGAAATTAGTATACCTCACATTTCATTGACTGCTCCACCAGGGATTAGTGATGTAAATTCATCTGCAGCATTCCTAAAACATTCAAAACACATATGATCAGACTCCAAGTGACTTCAGAGAGTTACAATATTTTGATTCAAATTAGTATACCTCATCTTGCGTTGGCAGCTCCATCAGAGATTACTGATGTAGTTCATCTGCAGCATTCCTAAAAATCTGCAAACATGTATGATCAGTCTTGAAGTGACTTCAGAGAGTAACACATCATTTCGTTGAAATTAGTATACTCACCTTGCATTGGCGGCTCCATTAGAGATTAATGATGTCTATTCATCTCAACCATTCCTAAAAAATTCAAAGCATATATAATGATTCTCCATGTGACTTCAGACCATTACACTTTTTTTGTTTGCAATTAGGATACCTCACCTTGCATTGGCGGCTCCATCAGAGACTACTGATGTCAATTCATCTGCAGCATCCCTAAAAAATTCAAAACATGTATTATCAGACTCCATGTGACTTCAGAGAGTTACACTTTTTTACTTCAAATTATTATATCTCACCTCTCATTGGCAGCTCCATCAGATATTACTGATGTCAATACATCTGCAGCACTCCTAAAAACTTCAAAACACTTATGGTGAGACATTAAGTAACTTCAGAGAGTTACACCTTTTTGCTTTAAATTAATATACCTCACCTTGCATTGGCAGCTCCATCAGAGATTACTGATGTCAATTCAGCTGCACCGTTCCTAAAAAATTCAACACATGTATGATTAGACTCCACTTGAATTCTGGGAGGTATACTTTTGCCTGAAATTAGTATACCTCACCTTGCATCGGCGGGTAATCATGTGAGATTACTGATGTCTATTCATTTGCAACATTCCTAAAAAATTGAAACATGTATGATCAGTCTCCAAGGGACATCAGAGAGTAAAACATTTTTGCTTGAAATTAGTATACCTCACCTTGCACTGGCGGGTCCATCAGAGATTACTTATGTCAATTCATCTGCAATATTCATAAAAATTCAAAAGTAGTATGGTCAGACTGCGAGTGACTTCTGAGGGTTACACTTTTTTGCTTGAAATTAGTATACCTCACGTTCCACTGGTGGCACCATGAGGGATTGCTGATGTCAATTCATCTTCAGCATTCCTAAGACATTCAAAACATGTATTATCAGATTCCAGGTGATTTCAGAGAGTTACACTTTTTTGTTGAAAATAGTATGCCTCACCTTGTATTGGTGTATTCATTTGAGATTACATATGTCAATTCATTTCCAGCATTCCTTAAAAACTGAAAATATGTATGATCAGTCTCCAAGTGACTTCAGAGAGTAAAACATTTTTGCTTTAAATTAGTACACCTCACCTTACATTGGTGGGTCCATCAGCGATTGATGATGTCAGTTCATCTGCAGCATTCCTAAAGAACTGAAAACATCTATGATCAGTCTCGAAGTGACTTCAGAGAGTAACACATTATTTAGCTGAAATTAGTATATGTCACCTTGCATTGGCGACTCCATCTGATATTACTGATGTCAATTCATCTGCAGCATTCCTGAAAAATTCAAAACACATATGACCAGTCTCCAAGTGACTTCATAGAGTTACAATTTCGTTTGCAATTAGTTACAAGTAGTCTGCAGTTTCAAACTGATTGAACTCTATAAAACAATCTACACATTATTTGGAATTTGGGAACCAGTATTCCAGCTTTCTCTAGAAATCAGGTGTTCTATAGTTGTAATGATGATCTTAGATCTGTCAAAAAACCTTAATGAAGCAAGACAAGTACAATTCTTTATTGCTAAACCCCTTATGTGCAACTGTATTGAGGCCAAGTTTACTCCAAAATTCAACTTCTGTTTGTAGATACACATTTTTCCAGCCTCTTCCAATTTCCTGATTTTCAAGTCCCTGCATCATATCCTTACTCTCCCCATATCATGTATGTCTTTTCTGTTTCTTATTCAGGTTCGTGTAACTGCAAGCCTGAGACGGGGCCTCCTTCCCATATGAGGACACAGTTACATTGGGGACACCAGCTTTAGGTGACAGCAGAATGCCAGAGGGCATGAGATAGAGCTGGGATCCATGAGCTACTCTTTTCAGCTGAGAGCTCCACTGCTCCCTGCCTACCGCCACCTCCTCCTGGCTCCAGATAGGATTCTCTCTTCTCCTGGCCCTATCTAGCAGAGTCTCATACACAGACATCATGAGAGTTTCCTGAGTTCTGGCTAGTAGTTACTAAGGGTTACAAACAGACAATGAGTAAGGTCTCCCTCTTATGAACTTTTCTTTTTTCTCCCTAGATTCCAAATGAAAGTTGCCTACAAAAGCTTACAGTTTCTTATAGTGACCTGCTGCCAGCAATGCTCCCTCCCAATGCCTCCCACCAGATCAGGCAAGTCAACCCACCCCTTGCTCTCACTGTTGTCAGAGGACCTTAAAGGGCTGACCATAACTCTGCCAAGAAGTAAAACACACAGAAAATAGGGTGAGACATCTGGGAAGACAGTCAGATTCTTTCTTCTGGCAGGATTTCAGGACCTAAAAAGTAAAATCATGAGGAAACATGACAGAAGCTAGACAGTACAGCATTCGGAACTCTGACACAGCCTCCAGGCTGTGTGTAAATCCCCTGCAAAGAGAAGGAAGGAAGGAGGCACAGAATTCACGATTAAACCTCATTTCTTCTTCTCCATTTTGTCAACCATTGACATGCTCTGGGATCAATTTGGGAAACATGAAAGAGATCTAAGAATGCATCGACAGAAGATTGTGTGGATTCAGGTAATAGGTAATGAAGGGACACAGGAAAAAGGAAAGAAAATGCCAGAACAATGACTATTCCAATGTCAAGAGCTAGTCCGTCGTGACTACTTCCTAGAGAAGAAACAAGCAGATAGGTCAAGCTTGGCCTAAATGATGTTCAAAGATCTTTTCTAAACGGAAACCAGAGAATCTGTTTGGAATAATTTCTTTTTGTCTGACTTCATTTCAAAAAAGATATCTGGTTATATTATCCAAAGTTAAGACATCCAACTTCCCACTACCACCACTGGCTTGGTTAATTTAATCTCCCTGCAATTTAATTTCCTCATCCATAAAATAAGACACATGGAAAAAGTATTTTCCATCTGTCAACTTCATGAAGTCATGCTAAATACTCACTATTTTATAAATATTACTGGTCTTTAGGCAGCCTGCACTTTTCACCTTAAGTTATGCCAGAAAACAATCAGTATGTGACAATGTATACTGATACGTATTTTAAATTTCAAAAACACTTGAAGATTTTCATCAAATACACTCGCATAATTCCCTGGGAAATCTTGGGCTCCTGTCCAAGATGACAAATAGTCTTCTTCCCAAAACTACAGAGGTCAAACCAATGTATGAATGCCAAGTAGTAATGCCAACACAAACCCTGTGAGACTCCAGAGCAGGGTGAGCTACCCCTTAACTGGTGGACAGAAGGAAGAAAAAGGCTGCCTGGGGCGGTCCTGAGGGCCTCAGTGGGAGGGAGAATTTTAAGTTCTGTTCTTGCCTTTCCTCTGAGTTGCTTGGAGACAATCACTGACTCCTCAGTAGGAACCAGTAACAATTACCCAGTGTAGTCAGGACAAAATCAGAGCAGCATTAGGTTGGCTTATAAAAGCAGGACAAGGGCTGAAAAGTAAGATATGGGTGGTCACTCCTCTCCTCCTCATCTCCAAAGCCCCCAGGTGACAACATCCTCAATGCTGGCTGTGCACACTCTCACACCCTGACCAGAGTTGTTGCTTGAGATTCTATCACCAGGATAATCACCTTCCCTCATGTCAAACGTACCTGAGAAAGACATATCTTAGGTCCTTGCTTCCACTGAGGGTGACTATATAATACCTCCCCTAAGCCAGGACATTTTAAAAGTGAAAAGGATGTGCTATTAATAATTATGCTAACACCACAGCCACAGGCTGAGGTTGTCACAAGCAAACCTCAAGTCCTTCCCTAATAAAAATTACCAGCGGGCCAGTGACCATGAAACATGAGCCTACAGGTCAAAACAATCAGACACCTGAGGAGCACAACTGCTGAGAAGGAAATACAAGAAACCGAACAACAGACCATCTGAGGCAAAACTACTGAAACATACTAACCAAGATTTTAAATAAGTATGAGAAATACACTTTAAGTTATAAGGGACGACGTCAATAATGTAAAATGAGATTAAGAAATCATAAGAAAAAAACTAAGAGGAAATCTTAAGTATAAAAGTGTAGTTGTTGAAATACTCAGTGGAATAATAATAGTTTGAATCCATGTGAGAGCAAACTAGTTTAGAGTTGGAAGATGAGATGGAGAAACTCTCCCGAAAAGAATAGAGAGAACATACAAAAGAAAAGCCAGTTGATATGGACAATAAAAACAGATCCCTAATATCTGGATTATAGTCATCTGAGAATAAACGGAAAAAGAAAACATAGAAGTGGCACTATTTAAAAAATAATGACAAATATTCCCCAAATTAAAGAATATCACAGAAGTGATATTTCATCTAACAAATGTTTCAATGGAACTTACTAAGTGCCAGGCACTGTCCTGATGCTTCATGATATTACTTAAATTGATTCTCATTAAAATCCTTGAGTTAGTTACTATTACTCATATTAACCTATTCACAGGCCTTGAAACATTCACATATTTCTAACATCAGTCACACTGTTTTGTAAGCCACTAATCTCACCAATCACTGTTTGTGATCTTCAGTGAGGAAATGGACAATATTTCAGGTCGTTGCTCCGAGATGGGACAGCTGACCCCTTGTAGTAGCTTTCTCTGGGAAATGGCCCTACCCATGGGCAGTGCATTCCCCCATCAGGGCAAACAGCTTCCCTGAGAGGAGAAGCTTCAAGTGGCCATCACTGGTACATGCACGTTATTACTGGCACACTGCCAAAGCTGCTGTGTTTTTAAGGAAGTTGTAGGCTTACAACAAAGTCTTTAAACTGTCTGTGCCAAGTTTCATTTGCATGTAGCTTATATTTATTATGAAAGAAGGCACTCATTCTATTAACCAAGGCTGCGAATTATGCTTTAAATTCAGTAAATTTAAGTCTTATTACTTACCTATTTCTTTTTGGACACATGAACCAGAGATATAAAGGGTTCTTCTTTAATCTCTGCATAGTATTGTTTTGTGGCTCATTTTAATCTAGAATTAATCTTGGAAAAAGATAAGCACATATCATTTTATATTCAATGTGTTTCAAACATATATGACATCCCCCAGTTAGAAAGAAAATCACACATGGAACTTACTAGATAGAGATCAGCATTCTAAACTCTGGAATCCACAAATATAAAATCTACAGTATTGTGAAATTTTATCAATGCTGTGAAACAGACATTCTGTATTTGCCCTTAGTATTTTAGTTCAAGAAATAAGGGAAAACACTTTTTGAATGTTCAGTAAAATTTAATGAAAACTTAAAATTTTAAATAAAACTTGATAAACTTTAAGTTTAGTCAAGTATAGGATATTTTAAAATATTGCCCACTTGCTACACAAAATGCAGACAGTATGAAAAAAAGCCCATTTCAAATCAATTTTATATCATCATAGTAATTTATGATATTTCCATCCTTAAATATTCTGTATAATATATCAAATGGTGGAAAAGATGGCCCCTCAACAATTCACAGAGCAGATTTATGTCACCCAAGAAAACTAGATGTCACTGGAGAATAAAAAGACTGTGTTGCCAAGCACATTGCCAAGTTAGCAAGTGTAACATGCCTACACTGAGGCAGTCAGAAACATGCCACAAGCCCCTATTTTAAGTAAGGAGAGAAAAACAAAAGAAATAGAAAAATACTTGTGATGGAGGGCAGAGACAGGAGACAGGCATCATGATTAATTTTCTAAACAAGCTGAGATATAAACAGTATAGTAAGTAAAGGAGAGATTCCATGATAAGGCTAAGATTCCATTTCAAGAGCCAGTAAGTAAGTAAGATCCCTGAAATATTCTTTAGCAGACAATAACTCAGCCCACCTTGGGGCAAGGCAGGTGGTCTTGACTGATATATTCCCAGAGGGAAGTCACTATCCTGGGGAGGAACAGGATCAATAAACTTCTTGTGTTAAATATATTTTTATTACTTTAAGAATTAGCTAGAGGACTGGTAACAGGAGGAGGCATGGTGTCTCTCACCTAAGCGTCTTGACACCACTTGACAACTACACCCCTGGCACTTTGTCACATTCCTGAAAAATCCTTAAAAGCAGGAACCCCCAACCTTTCAGTGCCTCCTGAGGACATCCACACTTTTTCTCTCTTCAAGTGGGTGTTTAATAAAGCTTTCTCACTGCTCAACTTAATTTTGTTTTGTCTCTCTGTGCTTTTACAGTGATAAGTGTCTTTGTTTCTTTGCTATTTCATTCTATTTCCAAGTCTCACCTCATCTCCACTTTATTTCTGGTAAGTAGGCAGATGGGCGGGGGACTGCTGAGAGCTGAGATTTGGGCCTGTGTGTCCCTATTGCCTGGGTGACCCTGACGCGACTGCAGCTGTAGGAGCCGCCTGAGAATCTCCCTTATTTGGGATGTTTTAAGAATAAAATCTCACTCCATCCTGGGCAGATCTGGGCGGAGAGGGGACGCCAGGTGACCCTGGCTTCAGGAGCTGGCCAGGGAGAGGTCCCTACGCGGAGAAGTTCAGCAGGCTCCCACTCCCCCACCCTGCACTGCCCTGCCCTCAGCTGCTGGCAAGGCCGCCGCCATTCTAGCACTCCTCTCTCCTCTCACTCTGATGAATTCCTTCCTCACCTGCACTCTTCCGACCTGCTGGAGAATTCTCTCTCATTCACAGTCAAGAACCCTCCCCAGTCCAGGTGGAAGTTTCTCCTAGTTCACAGGGAGAGACTTCCCAGACACAGCTGCCTGGCAACACTTTTTTTCCAAAATAGACCAAAATGAATATAAATGTTCATTTTGAATTTTGGGCTTGGGCACAGTTACCTGTAAATAGTCTTTACAAGTGAACAGGAGCACCAGCTCACGCTCAGTGGGAGTAGGAATTCAAGCTACCAGGCTCCTGCCTATTTTTGCTCCAGAGAGGGAGGCCCGAGAACCAGAACAGGCCAAGGCAGAGATGGATGTCTGGTGTCCCCTGTGCTCTGCACCGCCAGGATCCACTTACCTGCAGGTAAGGCTGTTTTTGCACTTGGAAGGGGCTGGGGCTGTTAGGGTCCAGGAACTCAGGGTTTTCCCGAGAGAACAAAGCACACAGGCATGGAGATGTAAGTATAGGCAAAGTCTTTATTCAGCCAGCAAGCTGGGGTCGACAGCACCTCCCCTGACACGCAGGCCGAGTCCAAGCTGCCGACCCCCAGGCAACTTTAGGTATTGCTTATATAGGAACACTCCAGTTGCCTGACCGCTTCAATTGTTATCTCTTGCTTACCCAAGCATGTCTACGTGACTTATCACGGATCATGTCCCCAGGCTGTTGCCCACTTCTAGTTATCTAACTTAAAGCAGGCACATTTCTAAGCTTAGCCTGGGGTTGTTTATTCAAAACTGGGTGGCCCATGCTTTAGGCAGTTAGGTTAAATGTTATTAGTCCTTTTTCCTGACTCTTGATGCCCTCTGCCCTCCTTTACATTTCCCCCCTTTTCTTGATCAGACTAAGGAATCTTCCGCAGCGGTATCCAGGGCCTGATATTTTTGGCGAAGGACCAGGAGTTGGACGGTGTCAAACTTCTCTTGCACAAACTTAAGCAGCCTATTTATTATACACGGGCCGATGGTAAGCAAAAGCAGCAGGATGACCAGTGGCCCTGCAATGGCCGAGAGGAGGGTAGCAAACCATGGCTTGTGTTTGAAACAAGATTCAAACCAGCCTTCGTTGCTGCTGCTTTCATATTCTTTACACCGCCTGTCAAGATCTTTTTTTAGTTTGGCTAAGGAATCTCTAACTGCATCTGTCTTATCTACATAGAAACAGCATTCTTCTCTTAGGGCTGCGCATAGCCCACCTTCTTTTAAGAACAAGAGGTCCAGGCCTCTTCGGTTCTGTAGGACCACCTCTGCCAAGGAGGTGAGGGATTGCTCCAGGTTTGATACTGACTGTTGGAGCTGTTCTAGGTCCCTGTCGACTGCCAGCCTCAGGGTTGTGAGCCCTTTTTCCCATGGCACGAGGGCTGCGACCCCAGTGCCCGCCCCTGCTATCCCTAGGGAGACGAGGATCCCAATGGTCAGGGCGGTAACAGCCTCCCTCTTGCTCCGGTGGGTATTTAGCCTTTCTTCCCAATAAGAAAGGAGAGAGTCATGAGAACGATATATTAGGCGAGGTAGAATGGCCACCAGCACACAAAACTCATTATTAGTATTGAACACAGAGGTGGATAGGGCTGGGGTGAGGCCTGTCTTTGAACAGAGCCACCAACCCGAGGAGGGTATAATCCACTTTCCTTGCTCCCACGGGGTGCTATTATAGGAGGAGCATAACTGGCTCTGGGCTGTCGGGACTGTGCCTACACATGTAGCAGCGATAGAGACTTGAGCGATTGTAAGTCTCCATGGTCTCCCGTCCCAGTAAGTGGGATGGGAGTTGTTGATAGTGTAGGAGCCATTTATCCCAATTGCCTCATAGAAGGGGGGTGAAACTGGGTAGCATAGCCAACAGGGATCAGTGAGGGAGGAAGTCATGTGGTTAAGAGTCTCTACTACTGCCTACACCATTTCCCACATGGGATTATCTAACCCAGAGGGAGTGTGCTGGGCCCATAACCCAGAGGTCGATGGACCCGGTCCTCTCATGGGTTCTGGAGCAAGCGTCCTGGTCGGCATTTTCTCATCCTTTTTGCTCAGGCCCTTATCTTGGATTGAAGGTTTCTGGGGATTTATAACCGGGTTGGGACCTACGGCAGTGGTGGGAGCTAACACGGTTAATTTAATGGTGAGGGTTGAGCCTTCTTCCTCATGTCCCCAAGATTTATAGTACTTTATCCCCCATGTTAGCCCTCTTATCCAACGTGATACCTCAGTCTTTTTGCCCATCTCAGTGAATTGAATTCGTACCCAATCCCGGTCCTGGTCACAAGCCCTGTCCCTTTGCACGTGACGTGGGAGGCCCTGGTTGACATAAGAAAATTTGACAGCATCTCCTTTTGTAACTGGCCATTTCTGACCCCCATCGTTCGAGGTTACACAGGTCAATTTGGCACACCAGAAGGGCTCCTACCCACATGACTCTCCTTTATCTGCTTTTGGGCTGGCATAAAATCCCTGGGCCTGGGTGCCAGCCAAAGGGGCGATCCCCCAAAGGGTCCGGTAACCTTGGTTGATCCGTCGAAAGCAGAAAAACAGGTCAGGCCACCAGGTTCTGAGTGGTGCACCATGTTCTGTGGTACTGATGACTTCCCCAGTTGCGCCGTTGACCAGCACCCAGGTCAGGCCCCATGGCTGGGTGGGGGGGTGGTCGCAGATGTGGTTCCCTTTAAGGTCCATACTAAGGCACTTATCAGCAGGATCCCCTTCATCTTTGGCTTAGGTGTAGTATCAGAGGATTTGCAGGATGCTGCTGCACCTTTCAGTCCTCCTTGCAGGCCCCTGGATCCTGATGAGGCAGGATCTTCTGAACGTGAGTGCGGTGCACCCAAGGAGCAATACCGTCAACCTTGAGAGCAGTGGGGGTGGTAAACAATACAACGTAAGGTCCTTTCCACCTGGGCTCAAGAGTCTTCACTTGGTGTCTCTTGACCTACACCATATCCCCTGGGACTATGCCATGTTCCGGGCTCGGAATTTTCCCGCCCTCGTAATACGCTCTGATCAGGGGCCAGATTTCCTGCTTCACTTTAGCAAGAGCTTGCAACACCTTCAGATAGTCAGGGGATGGGTCTTCTACACCGGGAAGCTGCACTCGCCGGATTATGGGTGGAGGAGCCCCATACATTATCTCGAATGGAGTTAAACTATGTACATAGGGGGAGTTCCGAGCGCGGAAGATGGCTAAGGGAAGGAGGGTCACCCAGTCCCCACCAGTCTCCAATACCAATTTAGAAAGAGTCTCCTTCAGGGTCCGATTCATTCTTTCTACCTGCCCAGAACTTTGTGGGTTATAAGCACAATGTAACTTCCAATCTACTCCCAAAGCTAGGGCTAGTCCTTGCAGGATTTTGCTAATGAAAGCTGGGCCATTATCGGAACCTATTGCTTCAGGGACCTCATATCTGGGGACGATTTCCTCAATTAATCTTTTTGCTACTACCTGGCTAGTCTCATGCTTGGTTGGAAAGGCCTCCACCCACCCAGAGAAAGTATCTACCATAACCAGCAAATACTTGTATCCATACTTCCCTGGTTTTATTTCGGTGAAGTCTATTTCCCAATTCTTCCCTGGAGCCCTCCCCCTTTCCCGGGTACCTGCCGGGTGCAGCCCTCTTGGGGCTGGTCTTAGCATTGCACAGCTACTGCATTCATTTGTGATCTGACGAGCTGCCTCACTCTGGTGGGGAAACACCAACTGCGCAGACTGGAAAAGGCTGAGCAGCTTTTTCCAGCCTAGATGGGTGGACTTGTGCAGATTAGCAAGCATGTACTGCCCCAATGCTTCAGGCAGGATCAACCTACCTTCTTGGTCCCTACTCCAATTTCCCTCCCTAAACACTTTCCCCGAGACTTGTTTCTTAATCCACTCAAGATCCTGGTGGGAATACTCAAGATCCTGGTGGGAAGCAGGGGCGTATTCCATGCAGATTGGCAGGTTTTAAGGATTCCTGTCTCCAACAGTCTATGGATATGGGGTGCTATTCCTTTCCTAGCCTCTTTCAGCATTGGATATTGCCGGACCCGGATGGGTAGAGCCGCTGCTCTGAGTTGAACAATGACCGGGGATAGGTGTTTAGTGAGACCAATTCCTCCGGTCTTGGCCATGTGGAAGGGAACCTCTGTAACCAAGAGTCCATTTCTCCCCGGCCCCCCTTTTCTTGATCCGCCTGAAACAGATGATGTTCGTCAGCCAGGGAAAGAGTTAACACATGCGCCGGTTGTAGGGGCTGCCCTTCTTTGTCCATGATTTTTATCCCTTCTGGTTCAAAATGAATGTGCACCCCAACCTTGGTTAGTAAGGCTCTACCTAACAGCGGTGCGGGGCTCTCAGGTACGACCAGAAATGAGTGAGAGACCTGATACCTTCGTAGGTCCACTTTTCTGCTAGTGGTCCAGGCACATTTCTTGGACGCTGTTGCTCCCTGGACTATACTTGTGCATCCTGGGTTCAGGGGACCGTGGGCCTGGTTGAGAACTGAATATTGTGCCCCATTGTCTACCATGAACCCAATGGGAGTCCCTTCCACGCACAGCGTTACCCAGGACTCGGGGAGGGGTGCCGAGCCCCATCCCCATCAATCCTCCTCTCCTAGGTGCAGGGTTTTAACAGGGTTCCCTCCTCCTTGTTCCCTGCTTTGGGGGCACTCCCTCTTCCAATGTCCATATCTCTTGCACAGGGCACATTGATCTTGTCCTAGTCAGGATTGGCGGGGTCCTGTTCCTCGAGGTGGCCTCGGGCCCTCCTTCACCCCAGCCAGGAATATCCTAGCCATCTCCTCCCTCTGCTTCTTGTTCTCCCTCTTCTGAAATTCCCTGTCTTCCTTCCTATTTTTCTCCTGTATTACCCATTTCTCTTTCCTCAGCCTTTCTTCTCTATCTTCTGGAGTTTCCTTAGCATTGAAGACCTTCTCCGCCTGCTGCAGCAGCTCTCTAATAGAGATCTCCCCCAGGTCCTCCCGCTTGTGGAGTTTTCTCCGGATATCGGGGGCTGCCTGGTTGATGAATGAGAGGACTACATCTGATCTGTGTTCCTCTGCTTCTGGGTTTATGGGGGTGTACTGCCTGTAAGCATCAAACAGCCTTTCCAGATACGCGACTGGGCTTTCCATTTCCCCCTGAACAATAGTTTTTACCTTAGCCAGGTTAGTGGGCCATCTGGTGGCCGCCCGGAGACCGGTCATCAGAGTCTGGCGGTAGACCCGGAGATACTCCCTACCTTCTGCAGTCCCGAAGTCCCAATCCGGGCGCGTAAGTGGGAATGCCTCGTTGATGATGGGCTGGAAGATAGTGGGTCTTCCATTCTCTCCGAGGACATTTTTCCTGGCCTTATTGAGGATATGCTCTTGCTCTTCCGTCGTGAAGAGAGTGCGGAGCAATTGCTGGCAGTCATCCCATGTGGGATGATGGGTAAACATAATGGACTCCACTAAACCTATAAGACACTTGGGGTCCTCTGAGAAGGGAGGGTTCTGAGTCCTCCAATTATAGAGGTCACTAGATGAGAAGGGCCAGTATTGATATTGTTGAGTGATGCCTGTACTGATGGCATGCACAGGCAGAACCGGCACTGCTCCTTCTGAGGTGGAGGAGGGAGCCTTCTCTTGTTCCCTGGCCCCCTGAGGCCTTAATTGCATTCCTCCTGTTCTACCTGGCGCCCAGCGTGGGGCCAGGGCGGGGAAGTGTGGGGAAGCTCTTTCCGGCCTCCTGCCTCACTCTGCTGAAGAGTCTGGGGAAGCTGTGGCCGCCTGGTTCCCACTGGGTTCCCCAGCCTCGTTTTCTATCCTCCCGGCAGCTTCACCCCCCTCTTCTGCATATGGGGGTGGCTGCTCAATCGGCAGAAGGGTGTAGAGAGAAGAACTGTCGGGGAGGACAGGCAGCGTGCTCGGGTGCACAGGATTTCTGGCCCTGCGATCAGAGGGCTCTAATTTTTCCTGAGCAACTAGGACGGAGGTCTTTAGTGGGTCAGTATGAGGTTTCCCCACCAGAAAGGGCCTCAGCCAGGATGGAGGATTCTCGGCTAGATTTTCCCAGACCAAGATATAGGGGAGTTGGTCAGGGTGGCCCTCAGGGCCTGGTCGGGAGATAATGGTTTTGACTTTGCCGATAAGGTCCAGGAAAAGAGATCCCTGGGTTGGCCAGCCTACTCCAAAGGAAGGCCACTCGACTGAGCAAAAGGTGTCAAGCTTACCCTTCTTGATGCCAAGGCTCATATTTAAGGCCTGTTTCTTGACCTCCGGGAAATGGGAAAGGATCAGACTCTTAGGAGTAGCCTGAGCCTGACCCATAGTGAAAAAGAAGAAGAAAAAGGATATGAGGGAGACAAAGGCGAAGGATGAAGATGCCACTTCAAACAAGATGACTGTTATAAGTGCTTATGAACGGGTGTCTGTCGTTGCAGTTTTTCTTCTGCGGAGGACCCAAATTTATCTAGGATTTGCGCCTGTGACCCCCTTATCCTGTCACGGGAGTCTTCTAGCGGCAGGCACCCTAGTGGCTCTTAATTGCCCGACCTGTGCCCCCAGGGAATGATGTAGTGGCAGAAAGGAGGAACGGAGAGAGCAGGAGAGCCTTAGAACAAGGAAACTCAAAAAAAGAAGCACATAAAAAAATATAAACTGAAACCAAAACACAGTAAAATAAACACCAAGCACACACACCACATCTGATCACACTCGTTCGGACCGGTCCTTCTCTCACTCTGGTGCGCACCACACTCACCACTTTCAGGATCCTCAAAAAGTCTCATTATTCTCCCAAAAGGCGTCCACTCGGATCGCTGCAGGGTGACGAGCTCGATCTTTTCCTCCTCGGGCGCCAGTTTTCTGCTGTTCGGACTTGCCTTCCTAAGGCCGAGTCACTCGGACCTTAGGGCCAGGATTTGTTACCTGGGCTTCACCCAGGGTCGCTAACCTGGGGGCAGGGACTACCAACCCGGACTCTCACACTCGGGGTCACTAACCCGAGACCATACACGGGATGGCGACTCCCGCTTTATAATGGATTTATGCAGACATGAGGGGGCGACCCTCGAATTGCACTGCCCCATCCGGACAATTAGACCTTGCCTCCAGCCGTCCTTTGTTCTCAGGGAAGCCGCACGGATCCTGGACGAGCCCCCAAATGTTAGGGTCCAGGAACTCAGGGTTTTCCTGAGAGAACAAAGCACACAGGCATGGAGATGTAAGTACAGGCAAATTCTTTATTCAGCCAGCAAGCTGGGGTCAACAGCACCTCCCCTGACACGCAGGACGAGTCCAAGCTGCCGACCCCCAGGCAACTTTAGGTATTGCTTATATGGGAACACTCCAGTTGCCTGACTGCTTCAATTGTTATCTCTTGCTTACCCAAGCATGTCTACATGACTTATCATAGATCATGTCCCCAGGCTGTTGCCCACTTCTAGTTATCTAACTTAAAGCAGGCACATTTCTAAGCTTAGCCTCGGGTTGTTTATTCAAAACTGGGTGGTCCTTGCTTTAGCCAGTTAGGTCAAATGTTATTAGTCCTTTTTCCTGACTCTTGATGCCCTCTGCCCTCCTTTACAGGGGCAAAGGGATAGCTTGGCACAGAAGGATGTGGTAACTCAGATACTTTTCCTAAGTGAGAGTAAACCTGAGTAGGTATTCTGGTGGCAGTTTCTCTCCTGCTACCTTTCAGGATAACGTCTTTCCCTTTTTATTTTTAACCACCACCTCCCCACTCGGGTCCCAATCAAACCGTCAAGTCAAATCTAGGCCCAATTCCTGGGCAGCAACACTGTCACTGCTATTTGGTCTTTCATCAGCCTAGTGCCCTTGCCCCCAACCACCCAAGAGGGAGGGGATTCCGGGAGGTCCCCAGGAGGAGAAAGGCACTTAAAGAGTGCTCCTCAGAGCTGAGCCTAAGGCAAACCTTTCTGTTTGTGGGCTCCAGAGAACCCCATTCTTCCTCTTCTCCCCACCCTTTCTCCTCCCCCCAACCTCTAGCTGTCACTCTAAAACCTTATCCTCTTCTCACTCTATGAGAATGAGGGCAACATTAGCAGGCATAGTCTGGAGTAAGAACCCTGTGTCCATGGCAACCCCAAACAGTGGATTCCAGGTGGTCCTGAGATCATAGCAGAACGGGGATACAATACATTTCCTCCAGATGGCAGACTTAAAATTAGACACTGCTCTCCTTAAGATGGGGGTGGGGGTGCCAAGATCGGAGATCCCAGGGTAATCTTAGAGCAGACTGTCCAGGCTGTTAGTTTTTCTCTGGTATCCAAAGGAGGGCATGCTTCTTAAATACTTTGATTCTGAAGGTTACCTTGAAGTTTTGGTTTAACCTGTAGGTTGGAGAGAATGCCCAGAGGGCTGAATGTTTTCTGGCTAATAATAAATTTAATGGCCTTGCATGTGCGCAGTAGTGGCCACGTGCAGAGGCCCTCGGGCAGCACCGTGGGAGGCTGGCGCCCACTCGCCTCTGGATGCGCGGGGGGGGGCAGAAGTCAGCACCAGCGGCATGGCCAGTGCCGGCGGCCTGGGGACAGGTAGTGAGCCCCCTGCAGGCCGCGCTTCCGGGAGATGAAAGCGCCACTGGGGGGCGCAGCCCAGCGCGGACTGGTGGGGATCGGGTGGCTAGAGGCGGGGACGGGAGAGGGGCGTGGTGCACATGTCCCTGCGGAGCTGTTGGTGGGATGCTCCCGGCTGGCGGCTTCGGGCCCCTCCGTGAAGTGGGGGCCCTGTCGCAGGAGGGCCCAGCGCGTGGAAGGCGGGGCTGAGTGGGGGGATGGGCTTCTCAGCGCTGGAGCAGGTCACCACCTGAGACCACGGGGTTATGGCAATATTGATGCCAGGGTTCTTGTTTGCGGAGCCAAAGAATGAGCTTCACAAACAGTCAAGGTAGGAGAGCAAGGTACAGGCTTTTATTTAGAGATAAAGTGAAAGCACAGAGCTCCCTGCTCACGCCGGGAGGGGACAAGAGAGTCCGTAGTGGTGCGTTGTCCTGGGGGTTTTATAAGCACTTGAGGAATTTTCAAGAACATGAAAAAACTTAGGGGTGGGGACTTGTTAAGTGGTCCTTGAATATTAAAAATTAACTTAACATAAGGAATTTCCTGCCTTGATTTCTCTCTGGGGCACCCGGCGCCTTGGTCTGGGAGCATATCAAAAGCCTGCCTGCCCAGCCCCCAAGGTGGGCCGAGGTATTGTCTATTTGCTAAAGAATCCTGCCTCTGGAACTTCCTGGGTGTTAAAATGCAATCTTATCTTTAAGATGGAATTCTTCCTGCCTTTTACCATGCCGTCTACAGCTGGGTCTGCATGCTAAGTTAGTTGCTCAGTTTGCAAAATCACTTTGTCAGATCTGAAGGAGGAAAGGCAACACATAGGCCTGGGCCTTTTAGTATGCTAAAGTGAATCTTACATATGGTTACAAATGATTAGCATAATAAAACATTGCTACTCTTCTTTATCTGGGGAACATTAACTGGTCTCATCGAAGAATGATTCTAGAGCTCAATGTTTAACATAGAGTTTTAGTAGGGGGGTTTACTTGCCTGTAGTTACATTGCTCTGACTGCAGATAACCTGTCCTGCCCCCTCTGGAGGCCCTCACCCTACTCTGACTACACCCATGGTCCCTGTCTCAGTAAAAGCACCGTCATGTGTGTGATTGTATCAAATAAGGCCTAGCCGTGGCCTGGAGGGCAGGTCTGGAAGGGGAAGAGCTGGGCTTTGGCTGTGCGGGAATGGTGAGAAGGGCGCAGGGTGCAGGAGCTCAGGGTGCCCGTTTAGCACTGAGCCTCAAAGTCCACCACAGGGGAGGATGTGACGACGGAGGCTGCGGATAATCCAGGAGTAGGTGGGAAGGCTGATGACCTGAAGATCCTGACAGATTTGAAGAATTGGTGTATTGAGGACACAGGCTGCAGGACCTGGAGGTTGAGGTCTAAGTGTAGGATGTCAGACTATGACTTCAGTCTCTAGACCCTCCCAGAGGTCAAACTGAAGTCCCCAAGTGAGTAGAAACAGGTGTTCACACATCACATAATTGGCCTGAACTCCCTGGCACAGCCCAAGGCTGGAGGTGTACACACTCTCACCTGGCAGAATAGTCCAAGCCCTGTAAGGTGACCTCCCAGGAGACTGCTTTGCATGTGCAAGATTTAAATAGCCTTCACCTGCTTAGTTAGCCCACTTCTACTCACATTTTGAGAGTTAGATTTAGAAGCCTACTTTAAAATTTTATTTATTTCCAAACCTATAAATATAAATCTAATTACTTTTTACCTTAAAATATGATACTATATACAATATACACCTTGCTTTTTTCACTTAAACTTGTTTGTCTGTAAAAAAAATTTTTTTCATTCTCTTTGATGGCTGAAATTTATTGTCCAGTTTTCTATTAATCATTGTTTTGATAGGAAAAATTTACAAGGACAGCGACATAGCAGGTGGCTCCACTCTGTCTCGCACCCCTCCTTCCTCAACATAAACAACACTACAAGGACACTAATTTATGAGGTGGCTCCCCTCCACCTCGCCCCCTCCTCAACCCCCCCCAAAAAAAATACACTCCCTTAGTTCCTGCTCTGCCGAGCACCGGTTCCTAAGCTTCGCTCCCTAAAATCCCTCCCCCTTGCCTGCTCACTCGCTGTGCCCATAGGAATGTTACAGATAAGGAAGCAGAAAGGTATAAAATTGCTCCCTTTTCCTTTGTTTGGGGCTCAGACTTTTTGGGAGATTATTCCCCTCTGAGCCCGCCGGTGTGAAATAAAACCTCAACACTCCAAGACCTCCGAGTGCTACTTGGTGTTTTCCATTGGTGATCCAGTCCAGGCTTTTTTCAGTATTTTCCGTAACAGTTTGGAATCTCCTACCTTTTTTTATTATTTCAAATAAGATTGAAATTTATAACTGTGTATGTATAATTTTCTTGATGTTCTAATGTGCTTTTAAGATTTATCTGTATAAGTAAGATTACTGGAGCAAATGGTATGTACATTTCTAATTCCAATAGATAGTGCCTGGCAACTACACTTTTCTGTAAGGTTTCACCAAGTTGTAGAGTTCCTTTCTAGCAATCTGAAGAGTGCCTGCTTCCCCATGCTCTTGACACAGTGTATTTTAAGACATTTTTATGTCTGTCAATACTATAGGAATAATATCTTTGTAGCATTACTTTTATTTCACCCAGGATGAGTAAAGTCAAGGATCTTTTCACATGTTTGAGTTGCTTTTATTCCTTTTCAGTGAACTATTTGTATACATTTTTTGTCTAGATTTCTAGTGACTTATTGGTCTTTTTACTGATCTGAAGGAGGTCAAATTTAAAAATTGAGATCTAATTGATGTACTACATTGCATTAATTTTAGGTGTATGCACATTTGATGTATGCATATATTGATTGCAAAATGATCACCACAATAAATTTAGTTAACATCCACCACCACAAATAGTTACAAACTTTTCCTTGTGATGACAACTTTTAAGATCTACTCTCTCAGCAACTTTCAAATGTACAATATTGTTAACTATAGTCACCATGCTGTAGAATACATCTTCGACTCACTCATCTTAAAAGTGGAAGTTTGTGCCTTATGAAAAAGTAGTTTTATACTAGTGTGTGTGTGTGTGTGTGTGTGTGTGTGTGTGTGTGTACCAGCATCTGTATGTATTATGCAATAGAAATATTTTCCTGTGATTTCTGTTATTTATTTATTTATGTTGGATTGTATGATATATTTTTTAAGTCCATATGGTTTAATTGACTGGTCTTTCCTTTTATGTTTTGGGGATTATTTGTTATATTTATGTTTTTGGGATTATTTGTTATATTGTGCTTAAAAAGACCTTTCTCCACTCTAAATTATGAAAAATATCCTCTCAGGGTTTCTTTTACTAGTTATCATTTTGTGTTAAAAATTTAAATATTTGCTCATCTGGAATGTGTTCTGGTGTAAGGCACAAAGTAGAGCTGGACTCATTTTTGTTCCAGTGGCTACCCAGTTATCCCGACACTGTCTATTAAATAATCCATGTATTTTTCATTAATTTGAAAAGCCACCTTGACATTGTGTAAACTGTTACATATGTATTGGGGTCTATTTATAGACCTCTGTTCTGTTTCATTGGTCAGTCTGTCTAATTTTGTGTCAGTACCACTTTTTTATGGTCTAAGTAGGCAGATGAGAAAGGCTAGTGTTGTCTTCTGCAGGACGTAAAATTTTGGTGGAGGTACAACAGACAGAAAAGTGAACAAATCACAGGAATAAGACTCAGTGAGAATTCGGGGTTAATTACAATACAGTGTGTATTTAGTACATATAACCAGTACTCAGATCAAGAAACCAGTGTCCAGAAGCCCCCTTCTGACCATTATCAACCAATATCTTGGCTTAACGCTGACCTCTAATAGCTTATTAGCTGTGCCAGTTTTGAAAATAGGAGTTGAATATTCAGGGTCTATTCTTGTGTTTGGCTCCTTTCACTCAACATTATGTGTGTAAGATTCAACTGTGTTGGTGCATATAGCTGTAGTTTGTTCAGTCATTGCTGTATATTATATTGTATAAATATAGCACCTTTTATTCATTTTACTGTTAATGGATATTTGGGGATTTTCAATTCTTTGCTATTATGAATAGTGCTTATAGAACATTTTTACATGTTATTTGGTGAACATATATTCACTTTTCTGTTGGATATGTAACCAGGAATGTACTGGGTCTTAGGGGATGTGTATGCTCAGCCCATAGTAGCCAGATGGTTTTCCAAACTGATTGTATCAGTGCCTGAGAGTTTCCATTGCTGCACATCTCTGCCAACACTTGGTATTTTTAGTAGAAACTATTGGTGCCCCACCCATTTCAGTGCACATGGGCATCTTAAACTGTTTCCCTGAGTTTTCCAAGCCACCAGAATACCGTAGGCCTCCCTCAAACTATGTGAGAAGGGTAGGGGATTAACAAGCCCTGAGCAGAGATCTCAACCAGTGACCAATGGGAGGCCAGCTTGCCTGACCTTGGGGCAGTGCAGCTCTGAAGCACATATTCTACCCTTGCTCCTGGAGTTCCTTGGAGGGCTTACGCTCCAGCTGGCAGCAGTGACAACTTGCCTGATGACACATCCTATACCTGTCACCTTGCTTTACCTTCCCTCTCTCACGTTTCCACTCCCCAGCTGGTGTTTTCAACCCTCACCCAGGGCCCACTTCTGGAATCCAAAGTAAGAATAGTTTTTTTTTCATTTTAGTGGCTGTGGTGGGTAGGGAGGTGTTAAAGGGAAAATATGTCTAAAAAGTCTCCTAAGGGGAGGAGGTGATAATGAAAAAAGGTTGAGAAACACTGGTCTAGATCTATGATCCATATCCAATATATTGAGATAAGCTTCCAGTTTAATTTTTTTCTTTTGCATATGTTTTTCCAGTTTCAAAAGAACCATTTGTTGAAAACTTTTTTCCCCATCGAATTGCCTTAGCAACATTGTCCAAAACTAATCAATAACATAGATGTGGGCTCTTTCTGGACCCTATTCTGTTCCATTGGCTTTGTCTATTTTGCCAGTACCACATTGTCCTGACTACACTAGCTCTATAGTATGTCTTAAATCAAGCTGTATACTCTTCCAGCCCTTTTCTTGCATTTCGAGATCATTTTCACTATTGGTGCTTTGCATTTCCTTGCTAACTTTAGGACCAGCTTGTTTTTTTACAAATACCACTGGAATTCTTATCAGGTTTCTGTTCAATCTGTATATCAATTTGGGGAGACCAGGAAACTTGGTCATCCAATCCATCATGACATACCTCTCTTTCATGTAGATTTTTGTTTTTTATAAATAGGTTTATGTATTTGATGCTATTGTAAATGATAAATTTTTATTTCATTTCTCAGGTTACTTGCTAGCATATAAAAATGCAATTGGTTTTCTTATGTAATTCAATCGGTCTAGTTGCAAATGTTGGATTCATAACAAAAATGTTATTTGTTTGTGTTATCTCTTAATATAAAACAAATCCAAAATACTGATGAATAGCAATATACACATTGGGTTGGTGCATTCATTCCTATTTTTGAAGTCATTCTTCAGATAAAATATTGTTGGGGTAACAACTACCAATTCATACTAAAGTGAGAGGCTAAAGAAAATACTATAGAATATTGTGCAAGGATGATTTTAAGTTTCCTAAATCCCCATATGAAAACATTGTGACTAATTTACCTCTTTTTATTCTACCAGACTTTATCAAATCTCATACTCAATGTTATTTTATCAGCATAACATACCTTATTATATTTAGGCATATGTATACTGAACCATATTTTTAATTTATATATTAAAGTTTTTAAAAGTCATTAAATATTTTTACTCGATAATTTAATAAATTTAAAACAATTAAATTTGCCCTTATGAAAAACCAATATGTTGATCATACTTAGGTAAGCATGCAGAAGCAGAATATACATGGAGCCTATGAAGCTGTATTCCTTTTTAATTCATATCCTTATACACTGGTGCTTTGTTTCTGTGGTAGATACTCTCAAAGGTAGGATTTCTGGATAAAAAAATATGTGCATCTAAGTTAGGAAGCATAACAATAAAATAAACATTCATGAACCCATGAACTCAAGCAGAATGAAAGTACTTCTGATCCTGTGGTTGCTGCTGGAGGTTCCTCTCCAAGCCATTCCCCTGGCCTCTCCGCAGAGGTGACTGCTCATCTGAAGGCTGCTATGCTCATAACCCCTTGCTTTTCTTTATAGTCTAGACAGACAATAGATGATAGGTAGGTAGGCAGATGCATACATACCTACATCAGGACTTAGGCCTGAACAGCATATTATTTTGTTACATTCATTTTTAAGCTTTATAAAAATGGATATCATGATGAAATAGTATTTATCTTGAGGCATATTTTGATCACTAAAAAATATTAGTTAAATTGCTGGCATTGTTTGCATAGTTCACAAAAATAGTATTCTGTAAAATATATGAATAACATTTTTTTGTTACTACATATCAGTGACTCTTCAACTTAAAAGTGGTGAAAGACAGAATAACTGTAAATGCTTTTCACATATATATTCACATGATTTTCTACTGGCATGACCCTGTCCAGATATTTAGAAATAAGTCATTTTGGCCAGAAAAACCTTGCTGAACTTTGTGAAGTACAAAATAGACACATGGGAGGTTTTTGAACCTGGAGAAAGCTAGTTTTCTATAAATTTTTTCATAACTGTGTTTCTTATACAGATATCTTAATTGCTGTAACACCAATTTGTTACACTAGATGGAGACATGAGGCATAATAACTACAAATGCTTTCAAAAAAGAAAAATCACTTGGTATCTTGAGAACATAATTACTTATAAAAGAGAAACTATTACTTGTAAGATGTCATCTTAAAGGATATGATCTTCCATGTAATGAACTGTCAGCCCCAGGGAGAAACATCAGCCAGGGGTTGACACTGAGTAGTTAACAGTTCATCAGTGAGCTGAGGGGGCTCCTTCGTTTGTTCACCCACGCAATGGATGAGGTCATCTTCTTGTCCACTGACCATGCATTCATCAAGCACCTACTGCACCAGGCACTGGGGACCTTGACATAAGGAGGACACAGTTGTAGTCCTCAAGAAGTTCTCAGCCTTGGCTGAGTAGGGGAGGTTAGTGTTGAAGCTATCAAGTAGAATATATTTGGGGGAACTATTGAAGGAGGTAACATTGGGTTCAGTGGTGACATCAAGAGAGAAATGGATTTCTCTTACTGAGTAGGAAGAGATGCCTGGGTGAGTTTTCAGGGATGAATAACTCAGAGACGTCAAGGATGGGAAGACTAGAACAGCAGTCCAGACAAAAGGCAGTAAAGGCCTGAATCAAGTGGGTACCTGTAGGGATAGAAAGGAGGAGATGAATGTACAAGATGTGGGGTGGCAGAATAGGTCGGGCTTAATGGCTAAATGATTGTGGGGATCAAGGGGAGGAAGAGATTTCCTAGATAGCTTAGGACGAGGACTGTGGAGGTCAGCATAAAAATTCAATGTGACTAAGAGTAACAGAAAATAATTCTAATAAAGTACCTTTCCTTATATCTTAACTTGTAAACTGGCTCCCCACCCTTTCCCCTCTTGAGATCTCACCCCATTCTCTGTGTACTCTGGAATGTGAATTTATTCCTCCTGCCAGATGAGTCAGTCTCAGATTTTTGCTGACATGTATTAAATTTCCTGTAAAAGTACCAGTGTGTCATGGCTCTTGCTCTCTCCTTCCTCTTGTCCTCTTTCTCTCATGCATGTGTGCACCACACACAGCCACTCACATACAGGGACAGGAACATAGAAAAAGGTGTAGTGTCACTTGTAGAAACTTACAAATAAAAAGATATGGAACAATTTTGTACAGCAGAAAAAAACAGTCTAACTCTCATAACAAACCCCAAGAAACCACGATTTTAGGACAGGTCATAACTTAAGTGTTCTTGAATCCTGAAATGGAATATGGGCCTTACTTCAAATGTCTAAGTCATGATACATACTCATCTATTTAGGAAGTTAGCTAAATTGTTTTATAAGGTTTTTTTTATGTAAAAGATTAGAAGTCTAGAATTTTAAGGTTTGGGTCTTCAGTCTTCCTTTTAATCTCCACAGTGAACTCGGCTCTGTTCTGATGTAACATCCATCTGTTGAGTCTTACCTGTCTTTAACACAGAGGATGATGCATACCCAAGGAGCATGCAGGACGCTGGGATAAGCCAACCTGCCATGGCCCCGCAAATGAGCCCAGACAGCTGCCAGAAGCAAGTTGAGAGGAAAGAGAAGCTAGAGTCACAGAGAGCAACTTCCTTCCAGAGTGGATCAAGTGCTAGGAAAAAACTTAAAAATTCTGACTTGCTTTAGAAATTTTTGCATTCTTTTGACTTGCATGGTGGTGAAGCAAAATGAATTTAATGTGCATATTTGAGTCCCATCCGGGCGCTCTCCCATCTTATCAATCCTATCTGCATCATGTCTGCGTGTATTGACACGTTTATCTACCCACAAAACCACTTCTAATCTTCTCACCCTCCTGCCCCCTCATCTCAGTGGCACAAAAAGAGCAGACACAGCATAGGGGGTGAGCACAGGCAATGGGGCTGATGCAGATGGACTCAACAAGTACAAAACCTACCTGCCTTTAGAGCATAATTATGGGAAAATTTACAAAGGGCTCATGCAGAACTGTTTACGAAGTACCATGAGCTGGTGGAAGGACTGTAAGAGGCTTATGTCAAAAGGTCATGGGTCATAAGGTTCCTCAGAGAAGTGGTTGATTCTTGGGCTGGAGTAGGGGAAATCTAACTGACCTGGAAATCTTGTGCCAGAAAACAGGGAAGTACTCAAAACAACAACAGTCCCATGATGATAAGGCATGAGCCCCACCTAAAGGGGTTCCCAGAAGCCACAGCTGGAACAATGAGAGCAAAAGATGAGTAACTATAATATTGGGTTATGATCCATTGAGTAAAATAAGTATCTGTGAGTCCATACACTCCAATATAAATACATTCCAAGTCACACTGCTGGTAAACATCATAGTAATAAACCTGCAGGCAAGGGCCACTGGTAGGTACTAAGATCCAGGGTGAAAGCCTGAGGAAAAACAGGATATAAGCATAGTCTCAATGTATCTTCTCCAAGATATTTACCAATTTCAAAGAAAAAACATAGTAAATTTACAACATAAGTCTGACAGATACCAACTTTCCCAAGTGATCAAGGTTCACCTTGCCAGTAATAGGACATATCAACACCGTGTATATCCCTGCGTCCTGAGAGGATGCACAGAGAAGAACATGCACCTCGGGGGTACTCTTGCAAAAGTGCATAACCTCAACTATTGGCAGGAAAAAAATCACACCTCAATTGAGGGACTTTCACAAAATACCTGATCATCACTCTTCAGAAGTGTCAAAGCCCTGAAAGTCAAATACTGAGGCTCTCTCCCAGATAGGAAGAAACTAAGGAGATGTGATAACTAAATGCAATGTGAGATTCTGGACTTGATCCCAGAATGAGAGACAAAAGGACACTAGAGAAAAAAACTGATGAAATTCGAAAAAGGTCTATAGTTCAATTAGTAGTGTGGTAACAATGCTAATTTTCTCATTTTGACAAACTATGGTTGTATAATTGTTAACAGATGAAGCTGGATGAAGGATATGCTTTAATTCTGTGTACTATTTTTAAAACTTTTTTATAAATCTAAAATTATTTAAAATTACAAGGTTTCTTTTTTAGGAGCTTGGTTCAAATCTTGAATCTAACATTTATTAATTCTATCACCCTTCTGGGCCTCATTTTCCTTACTGAACAGGAAATTTGGATGGTATATCCTAAGCCCACTGTAGAGAACAAGAGAGTTGTGTTCTTCCCCACAGTATTTGCTTTCATTCCCTTCTGCAGACCAAATGACCATGAATCAGCTGTTGTTGAGAGGGGGGTATATGAAGACTGTTTAAAACAGTTGTGAAATGATAATTACAGTTCAAGTTTCCAGTTTAAGGCAGATGATGCAGGCCTGGAGAATTCTTCCCAGCTTGTTAGGGGTCAGAAGCTATTTTACTATTATGCCAAGAGGAAATTTACTTGCCCAAAAATATTGCAAAAGAAAGAATTTTAGTCTAGAAGAAAACATAAACAGAGTGTTACTAGTTAAAGACTATTGGAATTATGACAGATCATTTTGTTTCAAAATTTCCTTGAAGTCATCATTGTCCTTTTAGAAATAGTAATACATCAGCCAAAAATGAAAGAATTGCTTGTTCTTGTAATGGAGAAATATATCGTTGAAACTCTCCCCATCTCTAATGCTAGAATCTAAGGAGAATGTCCCAGGCAGGCTTTGGTAGTTAAAAAAACAAATCAGCTTGGCAGTGTTCATTTCCCTTGATAGCCTCCCACCCACCCACATATGCATTACTCTTGACTACTACGGATGTTCCATGCTCTCTCCTTCCAGCAGTTTCTGCCTCCATGTTCTCATTCTCCTGAGATAACACCGCATCTAATTCAACATGAATCTGAGTTCAAGGATACAATGCCTCAAACAAGGAGAGGTCCCCTTTTCATTATACTTTCCAAGTTCAGTAAGGTTTTCTTCAGTTGCTGATAATCACAAATTTTCATCCTCTTTGTTTGTCCACCTTTTTCTTGTTTCCAAGTTCTATTCATCAAGGTTCTCCTTCAATGCAACAAAAAAGTGCTTTTAATACTTTGTCCACTTGGTACATTTTCTAAGTGTTATAGGAAGTTTAGTTTGTTTGGCTTTAGTTTTTTAAGTTTACCAGAAAACACCTGCAATCAAATCTCTATAAAGTAGACATCACCCAGGAAACTCTCTAGAAGCTATTTAGAATGATTATTTATTTTCAGGAAAATGAGATGTTTCCATGGGCCTCACCCTACAGAGGGCCTGTAACCGTGGGCCCAGAGGAAGGCACAGGCTTTTGGCCTCACTCAGCAGTCCCACTGCAGGCCGGCGGTTACGCGGTTAGTGGCAACAGTGTGAGGTCAGAGCTGATCGTATCTGTGACCCCTTGCAATTGCCTGGACCTCCGCTCAGCTGTGTAACGATCACCACCCAACCAAAGGCTGCTCCTTTGCCATCAGTCCTCCATTCTCCTAGGGAGTGGCTTGAATCCCTGACTGGATTAACCGAGGTATCTGAATATTTATCCCTTCAAGCACCAAAACAAAAATATTATTTGAACTGTTCTCTGTAGAATGTTTATGTGTTGACCCTTTCTTGCATTTAAAGTAGCATATACTGCATTTAACTCAACCTTTCGGACAAACCCTATTGTAAAATGTGATGCCCTTTGTCTTGGGAACGTACAGCATCATCTGAATTTGTTTCAGCTCTTCTCAGCCCACACTCTTGAATTGAAGGTTGTACGTTTTCTTTTTCTCCTTCACTGCCAAGGCGTCAGGTCTCTCGTGGTGACCAGTGTACCTGCCTGTGGGCTTCACCTGCTTCTAATCCGACATTGGTTTAGGAATGAGATACCCGAAGCCATAATGTTGCATGTAAAATAAGAGTCTGTGCAGCCAGAGGCCTGACAATCTCTCACGTTATTAACAAACATGAGCTTTTGATTTAGAAGAAGGGAAGGAAGCCAGAAAGAAAAGAAAATGAGACATTGAACTTGATGATTGAAAAGTCTCTTTCGAGCAGCCAAGTTATAAAAATATGAAATGAAACAGATCTCTAATTGAGGCATACTTCATGTAAATAAAATGCACAGATCTTCAGTGTATAGTTTAAGTTCTGACACATATACATACCTGTACAACCCCATTACTCAAAGCCAAATCGGGAGCATCTCCAACCCTGAAGCCCCTTTGTGTCTCCTCAAGCCAGTGCCCTCCTGCTCGCACCCCACACAGACCCAGAGACAGCAGCTGTTCCCGTTTCTATTGTTATAGATTCATTTGACTGCCTTTGAATTTTATACAAATGTAATCATGTAATATGTACTCTTCCACAGCTGGTGTCTTTTATTCAGTGTCATATTTTTGAGGTTCCAGTTGTTACTTGTATCAGTGGTTCATTTTTTTAAATTGTTGAATAATAGTTCATCGTACAAATAGGGCACACTTTGTTTACCCAATGTTCTGTTGATGGAACTTGGGTTGTTTCCAGCCTGGAGCTATTATAATTAAGCCCCATGACTCATAAACACAGAGAACAGACTGGTTGTTGCAATAGGGAAGGGGGTGGGAGGATAGGTGATATAAGGGAAGGGAAAAAAGGTAATGAAAGCCCTATGAATATTTAAGAATAAGTCTTTCTGTGGACATACGTTTTTATTTCTCCTAAGAGTAAATACCTAAGAGTAGAATTTTTTAACAGGCCCTATCTTACTACTTGTTTTTGTAATGACTTATACATACATAATCACTTCCTAGATGTTACTGATTGGCTTTTAATTTTTAGGATTAACCTATAGATAAAGCAAGTGAAATGTAGTTATAGTTACAGAAGAGCGAAAAGAGCATGAGGTAAAAGCAACAGCCTGTGCAAAGGCCCTGAGGAGGAGACTGCTGACATACCTGAGGACCCAGTGCAGGTCATGTGGCTGGAGCCTCTCTGAAGGGAACATTGGTAGTAAATCTCAAGCACTATTTTTGAACTCTTAAATTTATCATATTTTTGGTATGAGCTGGTTTTCTGTGAGTCATTAAAGGTATTGCCATGAAAGCTAAAAGAAATGAGACTAAGGGGAAAGGTAAATTTAAAAAGAATTGGAATAGAAAATGAGATTACTCATTTGATGTCAAGTATTAGGACACCAGTCCTAAAAACAGAGAAGAGGTCTATCAGCGAGTGACCCTCATCACAGCCCAGTCTCACTGAGCTTTACTAGAAGGATGGGCTCAGAGAACTATTTCTTTTCTTGGTTTCCTATCTGCCTCTTTTATGAAATAGGGGAATAATCAAATCCTCTCCTACAGTGATGTAGAAAAGTTGCTGTCCCCAAAACACATTTCATAACATGAGATGAGTGTAAGCATCTAAAATCACTTTAAAACACATTTATTTCAGTGCAGTAAGTCAAATAGAGAAAGACAAATATTGTATGACGTCACTTACATGTGGAATCCAAAAATGCCGAACCCATAGAAACAGACTGGAATGGTAGCTCCAGGGGCTGGGTAGAGGGAAGGGAAGATGCTGGTCGGAGAGCACAGACTTCCAGTTCTAAGATGAGTAAACTCTAGGGGGGCTGATGTACGGCATTGTGATCATAGTTAATAAGACTATGCTACATACTTGGAAGTTGCTAAGAGAATAGAAATTAAATGTTCACACCACAAAAATGAAATTGTAATTTTGTGACATGGTGTAGGTGCCAGCTAAAGCTATAGTGGAAGTCATTTTACAATATGTAAGTGTATCAAATCAACACATCATACACCTTAAACTTACACAATGTTGTGCATCAGCTGTATCTCAAAAAAGACGGAAAAAATAATAAAACATTTGTTTCCCTGGGCACATCCGGTTTGCGACAGGCCAGTGGATCTCAGGGGAGAATGTAAGGAGGCTCCCCAGGAAGGCTCACAGTAGATGCAGCCCAAGGAACATGACGCATTGCTGCAAGTGAGGCTTCCACGGCTATCTGCTGACCCACCTGAGTTAGCTCTCTGGGGATGCTGTAATAAATCACCACAAACCGAGCAGCTTAAAACAACACATATTTATTCTCTCACGGTTCTGGATGCCAGAAGTCTGAGTCAAAACGCTTGCCTGGCCGGTTCCTCCTCAGCTCTCAGGAGAGCCCACTCGGAGCACCTCTCCCTCGGGGGCCACGCGCAGTCCTTGGCCCTCCCGGGCCTGTGGGTGCAGGACTGCAGCCTCTGCCTCCATCCTCACGTAGCCTCCCCTCCGTGTCTCTGCGTCTTCTTCTTTTATGTTTCTTATAAACCCTCTGTCACTGAGCTTGGGTGTACCCCAGATACAACCTAAATCCAGGGTGGCCTCATCTTGAGAGCTTTGATCACATCTGTAGAGACCCTACTTCCAAACACGGTTCCATTCACGATGTCTGGGGATTTGGGCGTATCTGCTCGGAACCACAATTCAACCCACTCCTCCCACCTCCCAATCCAGTTGCCTACTCTAGGCCTCTGCTTAGGAGCCGCAGAGAGGCCTCCACGTGTGCCCACCTGGGTCCTACCCCAAGCTCACCACAGGCAGGAGCTCCAGCTACTGAGTATTTCCAGTGACAGGCCCTGTGTATGTACAAACACATGAAAAGGACATTTAGTTTTTAAAGTAGTAATTTCTATTAAAGTCATATTTGTGCATAATTTTTAAAAAGCAAATAGATAGTACCGCAAGATTTCTGAGGAACAGCAGTCCCATGTGCCATCCTTACCAGCTCCCACCCTCCTCCCCAGAGGAACCTACCTTCCATTCATTTAATGTTCTTCCAATATTTACACCCAAAATTATTTAAAAATTCCTTATGCAGCTCTTCCTTGAAATTTCTATTTCACACAGTATTTACCAAATCCCTATTGTGGACTATGAGGACTTCACCTCACCTCCTACATTCCTTTTTCCTATCTTCCCAACAGGGTTTATGACAATTTTTCTTACTACTGACCTGAGGAAAGTACTTTGGTCATGACGTTCTCTCCTGAGAATGCAGCCTACAGTCAACGTGATTCCTTTGAAGATTCATACAGGCTGTAATATGTCAGCTGATCCTAACACATAGGGGACTTCAAGTGATCCCAAAGAGCCCTTGAAAACAATTCTGAAAAAAGAAAATCAAAGCTGGGGGCTCATGCCTCCCAAAATCAAATCTTAGTGCAAAGTATCAGTAAATAAAACTGTGACACTGGCATAAAGATACAAACACAGTTGGCCCTCAGACAGCAGGGGTATGAAGTGCCCAGGACAAATTGAACAGATTTTTTTCCACAAAGATATTGAAAAAAATATTTAAAGACTTATGACAATTTGAAATATTTGCTGTTTTCTAGCTGACTTTACTGGTAGAATACAGCACAAAACATGTACAAAGTGTAAAATATGTGTTAATTGACTATATTATTGGTAAGGCCTCCAATCAAAATAGGTGATCAGTTTTAGGATAATACTTAAGTTTTGGGGGAGTCAGATGTTATATGTGGATTCTGACTCTGTGGGATGTCAGCTACACAAACCCCCATGCTGTTCAAGGGTCAGCTGGATGTATAGATCAACAGAGCTGCATGGAAAGCCCAGAAATGACCCTAACCATCCACAGCCAACTGCTTTTTGACAAGGGTGTACAATATTAAATTAGGGAAATAATGGTCTTTTCAGCAAGTGGTGCTGGGCAAATGCCTGTCCACATGCAGAGCAATAAAACTGAACCCTTAATATGTAGCACATGCAAAAAGTAACTCAAAATACATAAAGGGCTTATATGTAATAGGTAAAATTATAAACTCCAGAAGAAAACATGAGGATAAATGTTCATGACCTTGGATTTAGCCTTGGTTTCTCAAATCTGACACCATAGGACAAGCAACAGAATAAAGCATAAATTAGAGTTCTTCTCTGCATCAAAAGTCACCAACTGGAAAGTGAAAAACAGTCACAGAATGGAAGAAAGTATCTACACATCGTACATCTGACAAGAGCCTGTGATCCAGAAAACACTAACTTGTACAGGGCAACAAGACAACACCCCAATTTTTAAAGTTGATGAAAGCCTCCAGGAAAGACACACAAACGTTCAACAAGCACATGAACAGGTGTCATACAGCATTAGTCGCTATAGAAATGCCAATTAAACCACAGTGACCCCCTGAATGCACACGGAAATGGCTATACTCAGGAAAACTCAAAATCACATGTTCCCAAGAATGTAAAGGAACTGGATCCCCTAAACTTTGCTTGTGGAAAGAAAAAAATGTGCAGACTGTGTACTACAGCTTGGCATTTCCTCAAAATATATAATAAAATGACCTAATAGTGGATATACACCCACTCCTAGATAAATACCCCAAAGAAATGAAAATGCTGTTCAAACAGAAACTGGCCCATGAGTTCTTGGCAGCACCGTTTACCACAGCAAAAAGGCAGAAACAACTCAAATGTCCATAAAGGTATAAATGGATGAACAAAACAGAGTTGACCCATAAACTGCATTATACTGCCAAATATAAAAATAAAGAATAATGGTCCAAAGGTGCTTTGGAAGCAGTGTGGGTGGGAGAGTCATCCCCAGAGACTAGAGCATAGAATTAACATATGAGCAGCAATTTCATTTCAGGGCATTTGTACAAATGACGCCAAAGTAGGGAATTAGATATTAGCATACTCGTGTTCACAGTGGCATGATTTGCAACAGCCAAAAGTGGAGATGACCCAGGTGTCCACAGACAAACAGGTGAAAAAATGTATTCTGTACACAGTGGAGTAAACAAAGTAGTCCTGGTACCTGCTGCCCAGATGGACCCTAAAGCCATTATGCTCAGTGAAATGCACCCCTCAAAGAAGGACAAATATTATATGATCCATCATATGTGAGGTCCCGGAGAGCCCAACAGAGGTAAAGTCTCAGGAACAGTTCCAGAAAAAGGAAACTGCATCAGGATAGAAAGATGTGTGCACACAGCTGGGGTGGGTGGTGACAGCTGCGGTGGGTCTGTGCATTGGATTGTCATGTGGAGACCCTAATACTTTCCTCATTTGCAGTCAGGTGGTGGTTCCCTGTAAGTATGTCCCTGTTTGGGGTAAACACTCCAGCATTTTGTGTGAAGTGGCAACTGTGGTAAAGTGAGATGCTAGAAAATTCAGTATAAAGAGAATTTGTACTGACACTGCAAGATTTCTGTGTGTTTGAAATTGCTGGAAAGTAAATTACTTTGCAAAACAGCCATAAGAAAAGCAGAGCAGACATCACACCCTGTCAAGAGAGGCCAAGCCCTGCCTATCCAGCTCACATGAAGGGGATGCTACTCACCTTGCAGAGGTCCAGAGCTCATTAGAAGGCATGTGGGAGAATCCCCTGTAGCCACGGGCCTTGGGATGCCCTGAGGTACAAGCAGTGGGATTTTAGAATTCTAATTTCCCACATCACTCCACCAAAGACCTGGTAGAACTAAAAATGAATTCAATAAACTTGTAAGATACAAAACCCACATACAAAAGTAAGTTGCTTGTATTCACTAATAACCAACCATCAGAGAGATTAAGAAAACAATGCCCTTTACAAGTGCATCATAAAGAAGAGAGTGCTGTGGGTAAAGTTGCCATGTTTCCACAATCTCCCGCCTGGCCTTAGTGCATCTCCATATCAGTAGGTGTTTTCAAGGGGTGGGGAGAAGTAGTCCATCTCCATATCAACAGGTGAGGGGAACAAGGGCAAGTGAGGGCATATCTGGACTGGAGAGGCTGGGTGGGGTGGGGCCCCTTCTTCTGCCGCTGGGGTGTGAGACCCCAGTGAGCAGAAGTGGACGACTGCTAGTAAGGAATGGGTTTCTCCCACTTTATTTCTCCCTTTGACTGATTTCAGTTCCAAGGTATTTTGCCCTGGGATTTTGCCCCAGAGTTTTCCCCTGTAGTTACAAGAATCTAAGAACAAACTTAACCAAGGAGGTGGGAGGACTGAGCTCTGAAAACTGTGGACACTGAAGATGGAGATGGGAAGAGTCAGGTGACTACAAGGCCCCTCTGCCCAGAGCGGTGTGCAGACCCCACGGACCCACACGGAAATCCTACTGCACTTCTCACAGAAGCAGAGTGAATACTCTTCAGGCTGGATGGAACCACACAGGACCCATTCACCCAGCCATCCTTGGAAAGAAGAGCAGGGGCATGGCACCCTTATATCCCACTGTACAGTGGAGCTGCAGCAACTGAGATGCTACGTGGCACCCAAGCAGACGTGGATGTGGAAACAGAACACCAAGTGTGTTGTGGTGTGGTTTTGTGTGTGTGGTGGTGTGGCATGCTGAGTGTCCGGTGTGTGGTTACTGTGTAGATTGTGAGTTGGGTGTTGGGCTGTTCTGTGCTGTTTGGTGTGAGTTTTGTGTTGTATGTGTGGTGTGTCACATGTGTGGTGTGTGTGCGGTGTGGTTTCTGTGTGTGGTGATGTGGCATGGCATGTGTGCAATGTGTTTGTTGTGTGCCATGTTTTTGTCATTTCTGTTGGATGTATTGTGTGCCGTGTGAGTAGAGTTTTGAGTTGTTTGTGGGCTGTTGTGTGTTGTGTTTGTGTGGTGTGGTTTCTGTGTGTGGAGGTGTGCTGTGTGGTGTGGTATGGTGTGTGAGTTGGGTGTTGTGCTGTGGTATGCAGTGCGGTGTGTGTTTTTAGTGGTATGTATGGTGTGTCATGTTAGTGGTGTGTTGTGTGTGTGGTGTGATTTCTGTGTGTGGTAATGTGATGTGCTATGTGTGTGATGTGTGCTGTGTGGCAATTTTGTTAGGTGTTGTGGCATGTGTGGTGTGTCGTGTGTGGAGTGTCGTGTGTGTGGTATGGTTTTTTTGTGTTGAGGTATGGTATGCTGTGTGGTGTGGCTTATTTGTTGTGTGCAATGTGGTGTGTGTTTTGAGTGATATGTATGGTGTGTCATCTATGTGGTGTGTTGTAGTGAGTGTTGTGTGGTTTCTGTGTATGGAGGTGTATTGTGCCATGTGTGTGCTCTGTGGTGTGGTGTGGTGTCTTTCTTGGGTGATGTGTTGTGGTGTGCAGTATTGTGTGTGTTTTAGTGGTATGTACAGCGTGTCATCTGTGTGGTGTGTCATCTGTGTGATGTTTGTGGTGATTTGTGTGTGGTGCATAGTGTGTGGTATATGTGATGTATGGTGTATATGATTTGTGAAGTGTGTTGTGGTGCATTTTTGTGTGATGTGTGTGGTGCTTTCCTGTGTGTGGTTTGGTGTGTGTGTTGTGTGGTGCTGTTTTTGCTGTGTGGCATATGGTATGGGGTATGGTATTGTGTCGTGTGTGCTGTGTGGTATGTGGTGTGTGGTGTGTTATATGTGGTATGGTGTGCTGAGGTATAGTGTGTGGTTTATGAAGTGTGGTTTGGTAATATGTTGTGTGTGGCCTTCTGTGTGGTTTTGTATGATGTGGGTGGTACATTGCTGTGTGGTGTTTTGTGGTGTTTCATGTGTGTGATGTGTTTTGTGTTGTTTGGTGTGTGCTGTGTGTACTGTTGTGTGGTGTGTATTGCATGTGTTTGGGTTTTGTGTCTATGGTGATGAGTGTGGTGTGCTGTGTGGGTGCGTTTTGTGTTGTATTTGTGGTGTGTCTTTGTGTTGTGTGTTGCTTTCAGGTGTGTGGTATTGTGTGGTTTTTGTGTGTGTTGTGTGGTGTGTGTGGTGTGTGGTTACGTGATGATTTTTGTATGTGGTATTGTGTGTAGTTTGTTGAGTTGTTTGGTGTGGCATTTGTTGGTTGTTTAGTGTGGTGTGTGGTGTGTGTTTTGTGAAGTGTGGTGTTCTGTGTGGCTTGGTGTGATATGTGTGGTGCATTCTTTTGTGTGGTTTGGTGCTGTTTTTGGTGTGTGATGTCTGGTGTGTGGTACTGTGTATCATTTGTTGTGCTTTTTTGGTGTGATGTGCTTGTTCATGGATTATATTTGGGTTCCATTTTTGGGAATTTTTGGATCAGGTGTCCAGGTCATGGCTTAGGGTTAGAGTTGGGTTTCAGTTTAGCTTTATGGTGACGATATAGTTATTGTTAGATTTATGTTGATGGGTTAGGTTTAAGATATGAATTCACTTTGTCCATTGACCAACAGTGATGTGTGGGTCAGGGTGAGTTTGAGGATGAGTTTTAGGGTTGGGCTACACCTAGGATAAGGTATTAAGTATTAAGAGGACATGGTTGTTTCTTTTGACTCCTAATGATCCAGGCAATTAGTCAGGGTGTGGGTTGATGGTTATGCTTATGGGGTAAATGTTAGTGTTCTGATAAAGGTCAAGGTTTCCTGTATGGTTTGAAGGCTTTGAGTACCATGTGCTGCGGGGTAAGTGTTCCTCTTGTGGTTCATGTTCAAGGGTTAGGGTATATGGTTGAGTTCAGGATTTCTTGTTCAGGTTTGGGTTCAATTCTGGGGTTCTGGTTCAGTGGTTATAGTCATTTTCAGGGGTTCAGGACTTTGGGATCTGGGTCCCAGGTTAGGGTAAGTGTTAGGGATGGGTTATGGGTGAGGTTTACAGTGAAGATATCATTATGATTAGATATAGGGTAAGGGGCTCTGGTGAGGACAAGTGTTCACTTTAGCTTTTGAACAACAGTGGAAGTGTGGGTCTGTGTGAGGGTTAGTGTTAGGGCTACATCTAGTATTAGGGTGAAATTATGCTTATGCTTAAAGTTAGGGTAAGGGCTTACATTAGGAGAAAGGTTAAGGTTGTGTTTCAGTTAACACTGAAGTGTGCATGAGAGTGAGTTAGGGGTTAAGGGCCATGGTTTGAGTCAGGTTTAGGTTCAGGTGTAGGATGAAGTTATGACTTCAATTAGAGTTAGTGTAAGGGTTCACAGTTAGGTTCAGGGTTCACTTTAAATCCAGGTTAATAGTGAGGTGTGGGTGAGGCTGAGGGTGAGGGGTGATGGGTGATGGTTAGGGAGAGTGTGAAGTTTAGGCTTCAGATTGAATATTCTCACTGCCATTTTCAGAAGGGAATACTGGGCTCAGAGAGGGGTCACCTGGCATGCCTCCCATTCCCATGTAGTTTCTAGGGACATTGCCACAGCACCACACAGGCACACAACCCACACTCTCTAGGAGCCAATGGCAGGAACCAGACAGCTTTCTGTATGAGTCATGTGTGTCACCATTGCTCAAAGCACAAGCAGGAGCATTGGATTAAGGTCACATTTTGTCCACATTCACCATGATTTTCAGCCTGAACATTACCAAAGACTGCACCCAAATTTGATGGCCCAGAGCCTGAAGTGGGAACCTGCTCTCCTAACCAGGCAGACTCTGTCTCTAAAACAGTCATCAGTCTCCACTATGACAACGTGGATCTCCAGCAAGTGTGGTGCTCATGAAAATTTGGGCTTCAGTTTATTGTTAGGTTTAGGGATAGATTAATGATTAGAATTAGGGTTATGGTGAGGTGTGGGTGAGGGTTAAGTTTATGTGTTATGGTGTTAGGCTTATGGATGGAATAAGGCACAGGTTTAGAGTGAGGGGAATCACCTAATGCGGAAGAATCTATCCAAGCTAATTTATAGATGATATTCTAATCAGATGAAATTTCAACATGGACTTCCCTTAAAGATAGGAAACTAAGCAACTGAATTGGGAAACATAATAACCATATTACTGAACAAAATATTCCAGGATAATCTCTTTTGATAATTCAATTTCAGGTATAACCCATTTTCATAGTCCTTGCTTCAAGTTTAGTAGGTCCTATACCTACAGTGAGAAACAATGGGCTCACCTCAAGATGTCTGCTATGCTGGGTACTTTCTGATAATCCACGCAAGAATTCACTTGCCTTAATATTCCTAGTTCCAGGACCAAGCTACATGACTTGATGCATGGACACCCTATACCTTCACAGCCAGCAGGAAAATGATGGATTATCTCCCTGACTCTACATCTATTTTGGTCTATTTTGTCCAGTCTTTCCATTTGGCTAGAGAATTATGATGACAGCATTTCAGCCTGAAACCTTGGCAAATATTCTTTAATCAGAAGATGATCCACTTGATACCACCTGCCATAGTGCACCCCATCTGGAAGATTGAGCTGAGTTTATCTGCAATGGGTTTTCTCACCTTCTGACACTGAATTCAGGGGCAGGATATTCTTCTCTGTTGCTTGTTTTCCTGTACCTTTTAGATGCTGAACAGCATTCATTCTGACATTGCCAAATATCCCCAGAGGAGAAAGTCATTCATACTGGAGTTTCAGTGCCCCAGATTTGGAGTACAGGAGGCATCCCGGCATAACTGGAAGCAATGCCCAATCCCTTACCCAGATGAGAAGTCTTGATGGACAAGCCCACATTCCAGACCCCTTTTTGGAATGGAAATTGCTTTCTTCAGAGCAGCATCTCACAGAATGCAATTTTCTAAATCTTCAATCCTGTAACTCAGATAGGAAGTGAAAATCTGTTGCTACTGATTAACACATTTTAGAGCTGATCCTTGTCAGATACAAACATTTTATGAGGAGGACTTGAAGGACAGCTCCCATCTGATATCCCACTGAAAAACCTGTTTAGGCAAAAGGACCATGAAGCCTAAGGATTGTCATGACCCACTATAATACAAAGCAATAAAATTTTCCACTTTGTTGATGACAGTAGTTTTCTGGAATGATTGGTGGTTATGTGTCTTCCCAAGGTCAATATTTGAAGATTGCAAGAAGTCTAATCAATGCAGGTTTCCCAGTCTATGAAAAGACTCAGGATGCAGATCATTGAGACCTATGCAAGGCAGGAGAAACAAGAGAAAAGACGGATGAAAACAAAACCTCAAATGACTCCATTGAGCTATTCTAGAGCTCAGTATACCAGGAACAGAGATTCAGCAGGAAACATTTCCTTCTGTTTCTACCAGTAACCCAGAAGGAAATCTTATGTCCATAAAGGTGAGGCTACCAAGAGAGCCATGAACATAATGGGCAGATCCAAGGACCTGAAGAATCACCCTGCTGAATTCCCTCAGCACATGCAACCAGAGTCTGGAGAGGACACGGCTGCTTTCCTCTATGCCTGTGCCTTTAGGGGGGGATTAGGATTAAGGTTCAGGAATTCAGGATTTTGAGATCTGGGGTGTAGGTTTGAGGTTAGGATTAGGGTTGGGTTTGGGTTAGGTTTATGGTGTAGATATCATTATGGTTCAAGTTAGGATAAGGGTTCAATTTAGCTTTGGACCAACCTGAGGTGTGGGTCACGGAGAGTGTGAGGAAGAGTGTCAGGACTATGATGTCATTTTGTATTAGGGTTAGGATAAAGTTTAGCCTTAGGTTGAAGTTATGGTTATGGTTAAAGTTATATTAAAGGGTTAGGTTAGGAGAAGGGTTTAATTGGTCATTCAGTCAACACTGAAGTGCCGGTGAGGGTGAGGTCAGGGTTTAGTGCTAGGGTTAGGGTTAGAGTTAGGTGTAGGGGGAAGTTACGGCTTCAGTTAGAGTTTGTGTAAGTGGTTTATGTTATAGTCAGGGTTCAGTTTAGCTCTGGGCTAACAGTGAGGTGTGGGTGAGCCTGAGGATGACGGGTGAGAGTTAGTGTGAGTATGAGTGTGAGATTTTTGCTTCAGGCTGCTTTCTCATCCCAATTTTTCCAATGGGAAGTCTGGGCTCAGACATGGGTCACCTGGCTTTCCTTCTGAGCCCTGCCTTTTCTAGGAACATGGATACAGGTCAACCCAGGATTAGGTTTAACACTCACTAGGGTCAGAGAGGAAGGGAATAGTTTCTATATGAGCCAAAGTGTCCCCATGGCCCAAAGCACAAGCAGGAGCCTTAGATATAATTCCATTATACCTGCAGCCACCAGGGAAATCAGCGTCCACCCAGCCAAGAATGACATCCACACCTGAGTTCTCAGGCCCTGAAGGGGGAACAATCTCTCCTCACCAGGAAGCCTCCATCTCTAGGAATGAGCCTTCACAGATACCAGGCACACAAACATTTGTTACCTTTGGTCTGGGCCAGAGATCTGGGGGAGAATCAAGGGTTAGCTGTCAGGATTCCAGATTGCCCAGGGTTAGTATTGGATTTGGATCCAGTGGTAGAAGGTGAGACTCAGGTGTCAGTTTCATATACAGGAGTCACACTTGGGTTTTGAGGTCAGTCTCTGTGGTTAAGTACTTGGTACATATTCAGGGATTTGGGGTCCAGGATGTGGTTTTGTATTCAGGGATTATGGCGGGAGTTTGTGGGTTCATGGACTTTGTGTTGGGTGTGGGTAAGTTTAAATATGTAGCTTTCAGGGTTAGGGTTAAGTTTAGTGTAAGGCTAAGGGTTAGGGATGAGGTTTAGGGTTAAATTTAGTTATAAGTTTGGGGATAATATGTAGGGTTACAGTGAGGTGTACCTGAGGGTTAGGGTTATGGGTTATGGTGTTAGGCTTAGGAATAGAGTTAGGAATACCTTTAGAGCAAGAGGTATCAGCTTTTTTTGGAAGACTATCTCAAAGCTAACTTATAGATGATTTTCTCACTGAAGTGAAATTTCAAGCCAACTTGAGTTAAATATGGGAAACTAAATGTCTGAATTGGGAAACAGAGTATCCATACATGTAAACCAAATGTTCTGTGGTAATTCTTCATGTGAGAATGTGAGAATTCAATTGCTGGGGTAACCAGTTTTCACAGTCCTGGCTTCCAATCTGTGTATGCTCCTACACGTAGTATATCCTAAGGCCACACTGAGCATCAGGGCTCACATAAAGATGTCTGACAGTCTGGGTTCTTTTCAACAATCCTTCCAAGGATTCAGTTGCTTTTACATTCCCAGTTCCTGGACCAAGCTACATGACCTGAATCATGGACCCTCTACACCTTTACAGCTAGTAGGAAAACATAGTGGAATATATTTTTTATCCATTATCTCTAACTGGCTGGAGAATTGTAAGGACACTAGTCCCACTTTGAACATCATGTGACATCTCCTTAAATCAAATGATGAGCCTCTTAATACCACCTGCCACAATGAACCCCATCTGAAAGATTGATATGAGTTTGTCTTCAGTGGTTTTTCCCACCTTCTGACCCTGAATTTTGGTGAAATGATAGTCTTATCTATTGCTTGTTGCCCTTTGCATTGCTGTTGGTGAGCAGCATGAACTCCAACATTGCCAGATATCCCCAGAGGTAAAGTCATCCATGCTTGAGTTCCCCAGATTTGGAGAACAGGAGGCTTCCTGGCATAACTGCAAGCAATGCCCCATTTCTTACCCAGTTGAGAACTATTGATGCATAAGTCAACATTACAGACCCCTTTTTGGCTTGGAAAATGTGTTTGTTTTCTAAATGCAGCAAATCACACAATAGGGTTTTCTAAAAGTTTAATCCCATAATCCAGATCAGATGTGAAGATCTGTTGCTAGTGTGTACCACATTTTAAAGCTTTTCTTTTTCAGGAACAAACATTTGATGACAAGGGACTAAATGACAGGTACCCACTGATATCCCAGAAAAGACTGTTTTCACACAAGGATCATGAAGCCTAAGGAATATCATGGCCATGCTCTCAGTACAAAGTGACATTTTCCCCTTCATTTGTCAATTGGTGATTGTTTGCCACACGTCAGTGTTTGAAGATTGCCAGAAGCCTAATCAACACAGGTCTCAGTCTGAGAAAAGTTTCACCCAGGATGCAGATCAGGTGCTGGCAATAGAGACTGTTGCAAGACAGAGAAAAGAAGAAACATGAAAATACAACCAACCATAATTCAGCCACTTAACACCCTGTCTTCTAGAAACAGAGATTTCAGCAGGAAACACGTCCTTTCTGTTTTTACCAGGATCACTAAAGGTAAACATATCTTCCAAGAGACCAGTGCACCATGGGAACACTCAAGGTAACAAATAATTGTTGTGCTGCAGTCCTTCAGCATGTGCAGTCAGGGTCTGAGAAGGACATGGCTGTTTATTTCAATTCCAAGGCTCCAGGTGAGAGGTGAGGGTGAGAGTTGACAGGTAGGATTCAGAGGTAAGTGTTAGGTTTGGATAACCATCCAGTGATCCAGGTTGGGTTTTAGGCTTTGGGATAAGTGTGAGGAGGCAGGTTATGGAACAGGGATCATGACAACAGTTTCAGCTTTGTGTTTGGGTTAGGGTTTGGAGTTCAGGTTCATGATATACTCTGGGGTTCTGGTTCAGTGGTTAGAGACAGAGTTCAGGATCTCAGGACCAGTATGAGCTAAGAGTTAGAGATGGGTTTGGCTTATGTTGATGGGGAAGATCTTGTTATGGTTAGAGTTAGGGTAAAGGTTTAGGGTTAGGATAGATTTCAGTTTAACTTTCCACCAACAGTGAGGTGTGGGTCAGATTGAGGGTGAGAATGAGTGTTAGGGTTTGGGCTATGTCTAGGATTAGGGTTAGATTGAGAATTAGTTTAGGGTGAAGTTACAGTTATGGTTAGAATTAGGGCAAGGGTTTAGGTAAAGAGAAGTGTTAAGTTTGTCTTTTAGGTAACAGTGAAGTGTGAGTGAGGGTGAGTTTAGGGTTTATGGCCTCAGTTAGTGTTACATTTAGTGTTAAGGGCAGGGTGAAGTTATGACATTGTTTAGTTAGTGTAAGGGGTTAGGTTTAGGGTCAGCGTTCAGTTTAGGTCCAAGCTAACAGTGAGCTGTGGTGAGGCTTATGCTAAGAGTGAGAGTAGGGGGTTTGGGAGGGGGAGGTTTAGGCTGCAGGTTGGGCATTCTCATTCCATATTTCCTGAGCTCACATGGAATTTTTCCCAGGCACCTGCCTTCACTATGGATGTGTCTAAAAGACAGCCCAGGAACAGAACCCACACTCAAAAGGGACAGGATGGAAACATTTTGGAAACAACGGCTATTAGTTCCATTTTCTCTACATCCATCAGGGTGAGCAGCCCCCACCTCACTGAGGTCCACACTCACATCTGGTGTCCCAGGCCCTGAAGGGGAAACCTGCTCTCCTCACCAGGCAGTCTGCCTCTAGTGAACAGTCTCCACAGTCTCCACTGTGACTTCATGTCCAGGTTTTGGATTATGTTGAAGTGCTAGGTTTGTGTTTAGGTTTAGAGTTTGGGGTTTAGGTTCAGGTTCAACCCTTCGGTTTTGGTTCAGGAATTCAGGATTTGGGGATCCAGGATCCAGGTTAGTGGAAAGTGTTAGCACTGGGTTTATGTTAAGTTTATGGTGAGAGTATCATTATGCTTAGAGTTAGGTTAAAGTGTGAGGGTTAGGAGAAGGGTTCAGTTTAGCTTTTGAACAACATTGAATTGTGGGTCAGGGTGAGGTGAGGATGAGTGTTAGGGTTAGAGCTACATCTAGGAAGAGGGTTAGGTTAAAGGTTAGATTTAGGGTGTAGTTATGAATATGGTTAGTGTTAAGGTAAGGGTTTAGGTTAAGAGAAGGGTTAAGTTTGTATTTTGGTTAACAATGAAGTGTGAGTATGGGTGAGGTTATGGTTTAGCTAGGGTATGTACAGGTTTAGAGTTACATTTAGAGTGAAGTTATCACTCAGTTGTACTTAAAGTAAGTGGTTAGGTTTAGCATCAGTGTTCAGGTTAGCTGCAGGCTAACAGTGAGGTGTGGGTGAGGCTGAGGTTCAGGGATGAGGGGTGAGAGGGAGGGAGATATTTAGCCTACAGTTTGAGCTTTCTCATCCCCACCTTTGTGAGAGGAATGCTGGGCTCAGTGTTGGGTCACCAGGCATTCCTCCAGACTCCTGCCTTTTCTAAAATAGGGCTACAGGCCAGGCCAGGAGCTGGACTCACTCTCACTAGGGCTGGACAAGAACAGAATGGCTTTCTCTTTGAGACATATGGGTCATTGTGGCCAAAAGCACAAACAGGCTTCTTAAATCTGGATTTCATTTTCCCTACAACTGCCAGGGTGATTAGCCCCCACGTCTGAGGACCAGACCCTCAACTGAGGACCCAAGACCTGAAGGTCAAAACTGCTCTCCTCAACAGGCAACCTGTGTCCCCAAAAAACCACTGTCACAGTTGCCACTGTGACATCATGGATCTGTGGCGACACTGATGCTCATGAAAGTTCACCATACTAGAAGTGCTTCCCAATCAGTGTATCCTCTGTACAGCTGAATCTGCCGAATCTCAGATGGTGAACTTCAGGGGTTCAGTCACATATATGTTTCTCAGTCTCCATCATGGCACATCCTAATCCTTGAACCACCAGCGCCCATTCCACACCTGCATCAGTACCTCCACATGAGCATCCACTCCCCTGGGTCTTGGTAAGAAATTAGGATGAGAGTCAAGGGTTAGCTGTCATGGTTCCAGCATCGCATGGTTAGATTTTGGCCATATGTTTAGTGGCTTGGGGTGGTTCCAGGAGTCAGGTCCATGCTTAGAATTCAGAATGGGTTTGTGTTCAGTTGCATTGGCTTTTTGTTTGAGCTTTAGGCTTCAGGGATTCGGATCAGGTTTCTTGCACAGGCCTTAAGATGTAGGTTTGTGGGTTCAGGTTTTTGATGTCAGGGTGTGCATAAGGTATAAGATTTAGGGTTGAGTGTTATGATTAGAGATACTATTGAGGATTTAGGTTATGGTGAGGGTTAGGCTTAGGTGTAGGGTTGAGGTTTAGTGTTAGGTTAGAGAAAGGGTTAGGGGTTGGTGTATGGGTTACACTCAGGTGTGGATGATTGGTAGGTTTATGGATTAGGATAAGTGTTAGGCTTAGTGATAGTCATAGACATAGGTTTAGAGTGCAGGGTATCACCTTATGTGGAAGACTCTTCAAGCTAAATTATAGATGACATTCTCACAGTGATGAAGTTTCAACATGAACTAACCATAAGACACTAAATGACTGAATGGGATAAATCTCGATGTGAGAATTCAATTGTGTGGTAAACAATTTTCATAATCCTGGTTTCAAAACTTTATATGCTCTTACACTTTAGAAGGCCCTAATCCTCTAATAACTAAAATGCACTCACATCACAATGTCTGCTTTGGTGGGTTCCTTCTAAATCATCCAGGCAAGAATTCAGTTACTTTAACTTTCCATGTGATAGGATCAAGCTATATGACTTGAATCATGAACTCCCTACTACTTCACAGCCAGGAGAAGAACATGGTGAACTACCTCTACAACTATAGATGTTTGTATATTTTGCCCATTCTTTCCATTTGGCTGGAGAAATGTGAGGACACTGGTGCACCTGGGAAATAATGGCAAACCATCTGAAATAAAATCATGAGCCATGTGATACCACCTGCCACAGTGAACCCCACATGGAAGTTTTCACTGAGTTTGTCTTCACGGTGTTTTATCACCTTCTGACACTGAGTTTTGGGAGCAGCAGAATCTTTTCTGTTGCCTGTAGCTCAGTACACTGTCAGTGGTTGGTAGTATGCATTCCGATATTGCCAAAAATCATACATGCTTGAGTTCCACCACCCAGAGTTGGAGAACAGGAGGCATCCGGGCATAACTGCAAGCCATTCCCCGTCACTTACACAGGTGAGAACTCTTGATGGACAAGTCGACCTTTCAGACCCATTTTTGGCATGAAAATGGTTTTACCAGAGCAGCATCTAAAAGAATTCACTCTTCTAAAAGTTCAATCCCATAATCCAGATCATGTACATGAAAATCTGTTGCTAGTGTGTAACATCTTAAAGATGTCCCTTCTCAAAAAAAAAAAAAAAAAGATGTCCCTTCTCAGGAGCAAACATTTGAAGAGGAGGGACTAAAGGAAATTCCAAACAGATATCCCACTGACATGGATAAAGCTGTGGTAAAGGGATCATGAAGCCTAAGGAATGTCTTGCCCAAATTTTAGTACAAATAACAAAATTTGTCCCTTTGTTGATGACAGGAAATGTAGCTTTCCAGAAAGATCCATGGTTGTGTGTTTGCCCCAAGTCAATGTTTGAAGACTGCAAGTAGCCTAGTTAATACAGGTTTCTCAGTCTCAGAAAAGATTCACTCATGATGCAGATTAGCTGCTGGCAATTGACACCTAGGCAGGGAAGGACAAGCAAGCCAAAAGAAATGTGAAAACAAATCCCTCTATGACTCCACTCATCTGGCTTAGAGGACTGTCTACTAGGAAGAGGTATTTGGCAAGAAAAATTTTCTTTCTGTTTTTACCAGTATCCACAATGAAATCATTTGTGCCTAAAGGGGGGACTACCATGTAATCTATGCTCCTAAATGGAGATCCTAGGAACAAATCAATGATTCTGCTGCAGTCCTTCAGCGTATGTAACTGGGGTCTTTAGAGGACATGGTTGTTGTTTTTGATTCCTAAGGCTCCAGATGAGGGGTGATGGTGAGAGTCGATGGTTAGGCTTAAGGAGCAAGGGGTGTGGTTTGTATAAGGGTCCATCCAGGGTTCTAACTTGTGTTGACAGCTTCAGGCTCAGTGGTATCATTCAGGGTTCAGGTGCATTTCTGTTCAAGGGTTAGATTTTGCTTTTGGGTTCAGTGTTTGGGGTTAAGGTCCAGGTTCAACTCTGGAGTTCTGCTTCAGGGATTAGACTTCAGGCTCTGGGGTTTGACATACTGAATCTCATGTCCAGATTAGGGGTAAGGCAAAGGTTGAGTTTGGGTTAGGATTACATTGAAGATGTCATTTTGGCAAGAGTTAGGGGCTGGCTGAGGGTTTGGATAAAGGTTCATTTTAGCATTCAGCCAACATTGTTGTGTGGATCAGGTTGACGGTGAGGATTACTGTTAGTTTACAGCCACATCTAGGATTAGGATTAGCTAAATGTTTAACTTGACAGTGAAGTTATGGTTTTGGTTGAATTAGTATTAGGAGATAGGTAAGGAGAAGGGTTAAGTTTTTCTTTTGGATAACAGTGAAGTGTGGGTGAGGTTGAGGTTAGGAGTTAGGGCCAGGTTTAAGATTAGGTGTTGGGTGAAGTTATGGCTTCAGTTAGAGTTAGTTTAAGGGGTTTGGTTAGGATCATGGTTCAGTTATTTTCCAGGCAACAGTGAGGAGTGGGTGTGACTGAGAGTGAGGGGTGAGGGGTGAGCTGTGAGGGTTATTATGAGGTTGATGGTTAAGTGTAGCCTGCAGTTTGAACACTGTCATCCCCATTTTGTTGAGGAAAATGCTGGGCTCAGAATTAGGTTACCAGGTGTTCCTCCCATGCCCCTGCCTTTTCTAGGAATGTGGCTATAGGGGACAGCAAAAGAGCAGGACTCATAGTCGCTGGGGTAGGACAGGAACCAAATGGCTTTATGAGCCATATGGGTCACCATGGCCCAAAGTACAAACAGGCACCTCGGATTTCAGTTCCATTTGTTCTCCAAGGCTGTCAACCCTCACCTCACCATGGACCACACCCACACCTGAGTCCTGGGACCCTAAGGGAGAACCTGCTCTCCTCTCTGGACAGCCTCGGTCTCTAGGAAGTAGTCCTCACAGTTGACGCTCTGACTTATAATGGATCTGTGGCAATGGTGGTGCTCATGCAAGTAAGTACTCTGTGCTAGAAGTGCTACCCTTGGGACACATGCACTGCAGGGCCCTTAGAAGCTCTATCATCATCTCAGACAGTGAGCAGCACAGGTTCAGTCACATGTGTGGAGAGCTCTGCCACAGCACATCCAAATGCATGACTGGCCTTTTTATCCATCCAGCCACACAAGGCTCCATTCCCCTGGTACTGGGTCTTGGGATCAGATTGAGAGTACAGGGTTAGCTCTCAGGTTTCCCAGGGTTATACGGTAGGCTTTGTTTTGAGGTTCAGGGCTCTAGAGTATTGTTGAAGTGTCAGTTGCATGCTTAGGATTCAGAACTAGAATTTGGGTTCAGGTTCAGTGGTTAGGTTTTGGGGTTTATGTTCAGGCTTCAGAGCTCAGGATCCAGCTTCTTGTTCTAGGCTTATGGTGGGCGATTGTGATTTCAGGGTTTTGGTGTCAGAGTGTGGGTAAAGTTTAAATGTAGGTTTGAGGATTAGCACTTGATTTATTATTTTAGGGTTGGTGTTAGTGCTAGGGTTAGCATTAGTCTTCAGTTTATGGCTAATGCTTGGGTTTATGTTTAGGGATAGGTTTATGGGTTTGGGTTAGGGTTAGGGTTACAGTGAGTTGTGAGTGAGGTTTATGATTGTTGGTTAGTGTAAGTGTTAGGATTAAGGGTAGAGTTATTTATAGCTTTAGGACAGGATAAATCAGGGAATGAGGAACACTGTCTTCAAGCTAACCTTTAGATGATCTCACTGAGATGTAGTAAGTGCCACAGTGGCCCAAAGCACAAACAGGCACCTTGCATAATGGTTCCCTTTTTTAAATAACTGCTAGTGTGATCAGCCCACCCCTCCCTGTGGATCACAGCCACATCTGAGGATCCAGGCCCTGAATGGGAAACCTGCTCTCCTCACCAGACAGCTCTGTATCTAGGAAACAGTCATCACAGATGCCACTGTGAGACCATGGATCTAGGGCAACACTGGGGTTCTTCCAATTCCTCCATACCGGAAGTGCTGTTTGCAAGGTAACTTACAGATGATCTTCTCACAGAGAGGAAATTTCGACATTCATTTCCCTTAACCACAGAAGAGCTGTGAGAAGTTGCATTGACTCAGACAGTGAATATCAGGGGATCACATATGCATAGATCACTCCTCCATGGCATGTTGGTATGTGTGAACCCCCAGGGTATGTTCCATATCTCATGCCTCCATCAAGCCCACAGGCATCCATTCCCCTCCGTCCAGGTTAGGGATCAGAGTGAGAGTTAAGGCTTAGCTGTCAGTGTCTGCTGGGTGCCGGCTTAGGCTTTGCATTTTGGTCCTGGGTTTTAGGATTTTGTTCATGTGGATTTTGTTCATGTGTCAGTTTCAAAATCAGGGGTCATATCTGGGGTTTGTGTTTGGTGAAAGTGGTTATGTTTTGGGTTTTTGTTTAGAGCTTTGGGGTTCTGCATAAGGTTTCTTATTCAAGGATCAGGGTTTGTTGGTTCAGGAGTTTGGTTCAGAGTTAAGTTTTAGTTTTCAGGGTTAAGGTGAGGATGTGTTATGCTTAGGGTCAGGGATGAAAGTTAGGGGGTTGGATTAGCGTTACAGTGAAATGTAGATGAGGGTTAGGGTTTTGTGTTAAGGTAAGTTTTACACTAATGGATAGAAGTAGCTACAGTCTTAGAGCAGTGAAATCAGGTAATGGGGAGGACTATCTCCAAGTGAACTCAGATGACCTTAACACAGAGGTGAAATTTCACTCTGAGCTATAAGACATTAAATAATTGAATATGGAAACTGAATAAACATTATGTTGAATAAAATATAAGTGGGTAAATATGTGAGAATTCAATTGCTGTGGTAAACAATTTTCATATTCAGGCTTCAGAACTATATATGCTGTTTCAGTTCAGTAGATCCTAAGTATACAATGAGTGACAATGGACTAACATCAAGACATCTGCTAGGCTGGGATCCTTCTTGATAATCAGGCAAGAATTCAGTTGATTTAACACTCCCAGTACTAAGACCAAGCTGTGTCACTTGACTCTTGGACTCCCTACACTTTCACAGCTAGCAGGAGAAAATGGTGGAATACCTCCCTAGTTGTCTTGCCAATAGGTTTCAGCCCCGGGGAAGTTTGCTATGGATTCAATGTGACCAAAGGAATTGACAGCAAAACATTCCTTGGGGTGAAAGAGTTTATTACCTAGCTTGTTCTCCTGGTGTTTGTTGATCCACTTTAAATTGAAAATTGACAGCAATCAACTTGTTTTTCAGTAGTTAAGTAGATAAACAAATTTTGGTACAAATAGTGACAAATGTGGATTATTTAGTGATTTTACAACACTTACTACTCTGATGGACAGTGACTGTGAAGTTGTATGTGGCGAGGACTTGGTGAAGGGGGATCCTAGTAAACATAATGTTCTTCATGTAATTGTAGATTAATGATACCAAAATAAAAAAACGAAATGATCTATCAAGACTTAAAATATGCATGAATCTTAAATGTATTTTGCTCAGTGGAAAATAAAGCAATCGGAACAAGCTGTATACTTTATGATTCCAACTATGACCTTCTGAAAAAGGCCAAACAATTCTAAAAAGATCAGTCATTGGTCAAGGTTTGAGGAGAGGGTAGAAGGGTTGAAAGTGAATCACAGGGTATTTTTAGGACAGTGAAATTCTTCTATATGAAACTGTAATGGTGAACACACAACACGCTTGTCAAAGCCTGTGGAACTTAACATCACAAAGAGTCAACCTCAACTCACCTATTCTTGAAAATCTTCCACATGCACTTGAGAAGAATGTGTATTCTGTTGCTTTTGGGTATAGATTTCTGTAGATGTCTGCTAGGTCCATTTGTTCTAATGTGTTGTTCAGTGTCGCTGTCTCCTTACTTATCTTCTGTCTGGTCGATCTGTCCTTCAGAATGGAGTGGTGTGTTGAAGTCTCCTAGAATGAATGCATTGCATTCTATTTCCCCTTTTAATTCTGTTAGTATTTGTTTCATATATGTGGGTGCTCCTGTGTTGGGAGCATAGATATTTATAATGGTTATATCTTCTTGTTGGATTGATCCCTTTATCATTATGTTATGCCCTTTTTTGTCTCTTGTTACTTTCTTTGTTTTGAAGTCTATTTTTTCTGATACAAGTACTACAACTCCTACTTTTTTCTCTCTATTAGTTGCATTAAATATCTTTTTCCATCCCTTCACTTTTAGTCTGTGTATGTCTTTGCATTTAAAGTGAGTCTGTTGTAGCAGCATATAGGTGGGTCTTGTTTTATTATCTATTCAATGACTCTATGTCTTTTAGGAGTGTTTCATAATCTAACATAAGATGTTTTATCATTTCACATGAGAAGTGATTTGTAATCTCACAGGATAAGACATGCACAGAAAGTCCTCATGGCAATGTTTACTACTAGGTAAGGACTATTTGATAGATGAGGAAGATAAGCAATTAGAAATAGTTTCTGCTGGAGTCTTCCAGGAAATGCTCAATGGAGATAATTTTACTGTGGATGTTGAAGGCCATTGGCTTCTGTTCTCAGTGGTAACTGAGTATTCAATAGAGCTGAACAGTATTGGATTGTATCTATAGGAAATCCTCAATTTTTTCACACACTCAACAAATATTTATTATTAAAGATGTACCTTTTTTTTATAGGTATTTAAATTCAGCAGTGAACAGAAAAAATGACCATCCCTATGCTCTTTCATTCTAATGTTTATCAGTGTTATACCTATCATTCAAATGTTTATATAATACATAAGCATATATTATATATTTACATATATAAATTATGTGAACTACACAAATGTGTCAGTCTGTCTACCCCTATCTAAGTAGATGGATAGATAGATACATTTTTTTTTTAAGAGGGCATCTCTCATATTCATTGATCAAATGGTTGTTAACAACAATAAAATTCAGTATAGGGGGGTCAATGCTCAATGTACAATCATTAATCCATCTCAAGCCTAATTCTCGTCAGTCTCCAATCTTCTGAAGCATAACAAACAAGTTCTTACATGCTGAACGAATTCTTGCACAGTGAATAAATTCTTACATGGTGAACAGTACAAGGGCATTCATCACAGAAACTTTCGGTTTTGATCATGCACTATGACCTATAAACAATCAGGTCAAATATGAATATTCGTTTGATTTTTGTACTTGATTTATATGTTGATCCCACATTTCTCATATTATTATTATTATTTTTATTTTTAATAAAATGCTGAAGTGGTAGGTAGATGCAAGATAAAGGTAGAAAACATAGTTTAGTGCTGTAAGAGGGCAAATGTAGATGATCACATGATCAGGTGTGTGCCTATGGACCAAGTATTAATCCAGGCTAGACAAGGGCAGCAAGACATCCACGGATGCAGAAGATTTCTCTCAAAGCAGGGGGGGTGAGGTTCTGAGCCTCACCTCTGTTGATCCCCAAATTCTCACCTGATGGCCCCTCTGCGACTGTGCCTGTCTTAGGTTGTTCCTCCCTTGAGGAATCTTACCAGTCTCTGGCTAACCAGTCATCTTCCAGGGCCATACAGGGAAATGTAAAGTTGGTAAGTGAGAGAGAAGCCATATTGTTTGCAAAGGTTAGCTTTTTACTTCTTTGCAGATTTATGCCCTGTGGCTTCTATGCCCAGCACTTGTCTCGAGGTATCTTTACCACCTGGAGGAATTATGATACTCGGTAAATTCGATATGAGGCACGAATTCTGATTATTTCTTTGACATATCTTCTTGTAGAGTACCATAAGTATGTATAGGTTTTAAACTACTAACTAATTTGCACACACATATTAACATAATAGGAATACGGTGACATAAACAAAGCAAATCTATAATTACCATCCATCTCCAGTGAAGCCAAGAAAACCATTTAGGCACCCTAGGCATTTGTGAAAATTTATCTATGATATGATGGATATTGTCCAACTGTACTTGAACCATCAGACAAATTAAAGCAGCCCATTTCTGGGATCTGTTCACATCTCATATGTTCTTTTAACCATAGATAGTCTATAGTCATGAGATTTTGGGGTGCTACAACTTGCACCCCTCCCAACTCCTGGTTGAGTTCCAACAGTACAGATCTGGTCAAATTCGTTGTCTCACTGTATGCACATGCCAGCCTAGACATCTCCCTCCTCATTCCTATGGCAAGTCCAGGAGACGGTGGGCTGGATGCAGCCACAACCGCAGCATCGTCCGGATCCCTGTGGAGGCTTTTTGATGATCATCCCCCGGCACAAGTCCCCCAGAGAGTGCTGATGCCGGAAGCTCCTCCTCATATCGTATCTTAGTTCATTTTCTGGGTATCCAAGCTAGGCCTTGATCTTCTGCATAGAAACAAACAGACCCTTTGCCCTCACTTTGACAGGCCCTCTCTACCATTGTGCAGAACTCACTGGAGGTCAGCACACAATAACTGCTTTTTTTTTTTTAATTAAGAGAAAGGAATATTATCAGAAAAGAGTACCTCCATAGCTGATCATTTGACACCCTTTAAGTGATCAACATTAAGGACATTTAAAGCATGCGTTGATCTTTGATTTAACAATAGTTTTATCCTGTTAAGGAGTAATCCCCCTTTTCTTTCATTCTTTCTTTTTTTTTTTTTTAATTTTTAATCTACACTTAGATGAAGAATACTATGTTTACTATGCTCTCCCCTATATCAGGTCCCCCCTAACAACCACATTACGGTTACTGTCCATCAGCTTAGCAAAATGTTGTAGAGTCACTACTTGTCCTCTCTGTGTTGTGCAGCCCACCCTCCCCTTTCTCCCTCCCCCCATGCATGCTAATCTTAATACCCCTCTTCTTCTTCCCCCCTCTTATCCCTCCCTGCCCACCCATCCTCCCCAGTTCCTTTCCCTTTGGTACCTGTTAGTCCATTTTTGGGTTCTGTAATTCCACTGCTGTTTTGTTCCTTCAGTTTTTCCGTTGTTCCTATACTCCTCAGATGAGTGAAATCATTTGGTATTTCTCTTTCTCCGCTTGGCTTATTTCACTGAGCATAATACTCTCCAGCTCCATCCATGTTGCTGCAAATGGTTGGATTTTTCCACTTCTTATGGCTGAGTAGTATTCCATTGTGTATATGTACCACATCTTCTTTATCCATTCATCTACCGATGGACATTTAGGTTGCTTCCAATTCTTGGCTATTGTAAATAGTGCTGCGATAAACATAGGAGTGCATCTGTCTTTCTCAAACTTGATTGCTGCATTCTTAGGGTAAATTCCTAGGAGTGGAATTCCTGGGTCAAATGGTAGGTCTGTTTTGAGCATTTTGACGCACCTCCATACTGCTTTCCACAATGGTTGAACTAATTTACATTCCCACCAGCAGTGTAGGAGGGTTCCCCTTTCTCCACAGCCTCGCCAACATTTGTTGTTGTTTGTCTTTTGGATGGCAGCTATCCTTACTGGTGTGAGGTGATACCTCATTGTAGTTTTAATTTGCATTTCTCTGATAATTAGTGATGTGGAGCATCTTTTCATGTGTCTCTTGGCCATCTGTATTTCTTTTTTGGAGAACTGTCTGTTCAGTTCCTCTGCCCATTTTTTAATTGGGTTATTTGTTTTTTTGTTTGTTGAGGTGTGTGAGCTCTTTATATATTCTGGACGTCAAGCCTTTATCGGATCTGTCATTTTCAAATATATTCTCCCATACTGTAGGGTTCCTTTTTGTTCTATTGATGGTGTCTTTCGCTGTGCAGAAGCTTTTCAGCTTAATGTAGTCCCACTTGCTCATTTTTGCTGTTGTTTTCCTTGCCCGGGGAGATATTCAAGAAGAGATCACTCATGTTTATGTCTAAGAGGTTTTTGCCTATGTTTTTTTCCAAGAGTTTAATGGTTTCATGACTTACATTCAGGTCTTTGATCCATTTTGAGTTTACCTTTGTATATGGGGTTAGACAATGGTCCAGTTTCATTCTCCTACATGTAGCTGTCCAGTTTTGCCAGCACCATCTGTTGTAGAGACTGTCATTTTGCCATTGTATGTCCATGGCTCCTTTATCAAATATTAATTAACCATATATGTTTGGGTTAATTTCTGGAGTCTCTAATCTGTTCCACTGGTCTGTGGCTCTGTTCTTGTGCCAGTTCCAAATTGTCTTGATTACTATGGCTTTGTAGTAGAGCTTGAAGTTGGGAAGTGAGATCCCCCCTACTTTATTCTTCTTTTTCAGGATTGCTTTGGCTATTCGGGGTCTTTGGTGTTTCCATATGAATTTTTGAATTATTTTTTCCAATTCATTGAAGAATGTTGCTGGTAATTTGAGAGGGATTGCATCAAATCTGTATATTGCTTTGGGCATGATGGCCATTTTGACGATATTAATTCTTCCTAGCCATGAGCATGGGATGAGTTTCCATTTATTAGTGTCCCCTTTAATTTCTCTTAAGAGTGACTTGTAGTTTTCAGAGTATAAGTCTTTCACTTCTTTGGTTAGGTTTATTCCTAGGTATTTTATTCTTTCTGATGCAATGGTGAATGGAATTGTTTTCCTGATTTCTCTTTCTATTGATTCGTTGTTAGTGTATAGGAAAGCTACAGATTTCTGTGTGTTAATTTTGTATCCTGCAACTTTGCTGTATTCTGATATCAGTTCTAGTAGTTTTGGAGTGGAGTCTTTAGGGTTTTTTATGTACAGTATCATATCATCTGCAAATAGTGACAGTTTAACTTCTTCTTTACCAATCTGGATTCCTTGTATTTCTTTGTTTTGTCTGATTGCCGTGGCTAGGACCTCCAGTACTATGTTAAATAACAGTGGGGAGAGTGGGCATCCCTGTCTGGTTCCCGATCTCAGAGGAAATGCTTTCAGCTTCTCGCTGTTCAGTATAATGCTGGCTGTGGGTTTATCATATATGGCCTTTATTATGTTGAGGTACTTGCCCTCTATTCCCATTTTGCTGAGAGTTTTTATCATGAATTGATGTTGAATTTTGTCAAATGCTTTTTCAGCATCTATGGAGATGATCATGTGGTTTTTGTCTTTCTTTTTGTTGATGTGGTGGATGATGTTGATGGATTTTTGAATGTTGTACCATCCTTGCATCCCTGGGATGAACCCCACTTGGTCATGGTGTATGATCCTTTTGATATACTGTTGAATTCTGTTTGCTAATATTTTATTGAGTGTTTTTGCATCTACATTCATCAGGGATATTGGTCTGTAATTTTCTTTTTTGGTGGGGTCTTTGCCTGGTTTTGGTATTAGGGTGATGTTGGCCTCATAGAATGAGTTTGGGAGTATTCCCTCTTCTTCTATTTTGTGGAACACTTTAAGGAGAATGGGTATTATGTCTTCTCTGTGTGTCTGATAAAATTCCGAAGTAAATCCGTCCGGCCCCGGGGTTTTGTTCTTGGGTAGTTTTTTGATTACTGTTTCAATTTCTTTGCTTGTAATTGGTTTGTTTAACTTTTGTGTTTCTTCCTTGGTCAGTCTTGGGAGGTTGTATTTTTCTAGGAAGTTGTCCATTTCTTCTAGGTTTTCCAGCTTGTTGGCATATAGGTTTTCATAGTAGTCTTTAATAATTCTTTGTATTTCTGTTGAGTCTGTCGTGATTTTTCCATTCTCATTTCTGATTATGTTGATTTGTGTTGACTCTCTTTTTCTCTTAATAAGTTGGGCTAGAGGCTTATCTATTTTGTTTATTTTCTCAAAGAACCAGCTCTTGGTTTCGTTGATTTTTGCTATTGTTTTATTCTTCTCAATTTTGTTTATTTCTTCTCTGATCTTTATTATGTCCCTCCTTCTGCTGACTTTAGGCCTCATTTGTTCTTCTTTTTCCAGTTTTGATCATTGTGATGTTAGACTATTCATTTGGGATTGTTCTTCCTTCTTCAAGTGTGCCTGGATTGCTATATACTTTCCTCTTAAGACTGCTTTTGCTGCATCCCACAGAAGTTGGGGCTTAGTGTTGTTGTTGTCATTTGTTTCTGTATATTCCTTGATCTCTATTTTGATTTGTTCATTGATCCATTGATTATTTAGTAGCATGTTGTTAAGCCTCCATGTGTTTGTGAGCCTTTTTGTTTTCTTTGTAGAATTTATTTCTACTTTCATACCTTTGTGGTCTGAAAAATTGGCTGGTAGAATTTCAATATTTTGGAATTTACTGAGGCTCTTTTTGTGAGCTAGTATGTGGTCTATTCTGGAGAATGTTCCATGTGCACTTGAGAAGAATGTATATCCTGTTGTTTTTGGATGTAGAGTTCTATAGATGTCTATTAGGTCCATCTGTTCTAGTGTGTTGTTCAGTGCCTATGTGTCTTTAGTTATTTTCTGCCCGGTGGATCTATCCTTTGGGGTGAGTGGTGTGTTGAAGTCTCCTACAATGAATGCATTGCAGTCTATTTCCTTCTTTAGTTCTGTTAGTATTTGCTTCACATATGCTGGTGCTCCTGTATTGGGTGCATATATATTTAGAATGGTTATATCCTCTTGTTGGACTGAGCCCTTTATCATTATGTAGTATCCTTCTTTATCTCTTATTACTTTCCTTGTTTTGAAGTCTATTTTGTCAGATATTAGTACTGCAACCCCTGCTTTCTTCTCACTGTTGTTTGCCTGAAATATGTTTTTCAATCCCTTGACTTTTAGTCTATGCTTATCTTTGGGTTTAAGGTGAGTTTCTTGTAAGCAGCATATAGATGGGTCTTGCTTTTTTATCCATTCTATTACTCTATGTCTTTTGATTGGTGCATTAAGTCCATTTACATTTAGGGTGACTATTGAGAGATATGTACTTATTGCCATTGCAGGCTTTAGATTCGTGGTTACCAAAGGTTCAAGGTTAGCTTCTTTAGTATCTTATTGCCTAACTTAGCTCGCTTATTGCGATGTTATATACACTGTCTGGAGATTCTTTTCTTCTCTCCCTTCTTATTCCTCCTCCTCCATTCTTCATATGTTGTATGTTTTGTTCTGTGCTCTTTTTAGGGGTGCTCCCATCTAGAGCAGTCCCTGTAGGATACCCTGTAGAGGTGGTTTGTGGGAAGCAAATTCCCTCAGCTTTTGCTTGTCTGGGAATTGTTTAATCCCGCCATCATATTTAAATGATAGTCGTGCTGGATACAGTATCCTTGGTTCAAGACCCTTCTGTTTCATTGCATTAAGTATATCATGCCATTCTCTTCTGGCCTGTAGGGTTTCTGTCGAGAAGTCTGATGTTAGCCTGATGGGTTTTCCTTTATAGGTGACCTTTTTCTCTCTAGCAGCCTTTAAAACTCTTTCCTTGTCCTTGATCCTTGCCATTTTAATTACTATGTGTCTTGATGTTGTCCTCCTTGGATCCTTTCTGTTGGGAGTTCTGTGTAATTCCATGGTCTGTTCGATTATTTCCTCCCCCAGTTTGGGGGAAGTTTTCAGCAATTATTTCTTCAAGGAGACTTTATATCCCTTTTCCTCTTTCTTCCTCTTCTGGTATCCCTATAATACGAATATTATTCCTTTTGTATTGGTCACATATTTCTCTTAGTGTTGTTTCATTCCTGGAGATCCTTTTATCTCTCTCTATGTCAGCTTCTATACGTTCCTGTTCTCTGGCTTCTATTCCTTCAATGGCCTCTTGCATCTTATCCATTCTGCTTATAAATCCTTCCAGGGATTGTTTCACTTCTGTGATCTCCTTCCTGACATCTGTGATCTCCTTCCGGACTTCATCCCACTGCTCTTGCATTTTTCTCTGCGTCTCATCCCACTGCTCTTGCATTTTTCTCTGCATCTCATCCCATTGCTCTTGCATTTTTCTCTGCATCTCCATCAGCATGTTCATGACTTTTATTTTGAATTCTTTTTCAGGAGGACTGGTTAGGTCTGTCTCCCTCTCAGGTGTTGTCTCTGTGATCTTTGTCTGCCTGTAGTTTTGCCTTTTCATGGTGATAGAGATAGTTTGCAGATCTGGTACAAATGACCGCTGGAAGAGCTTCCCTTCTTGTTGGTTTGTGGCCTTCTCCTGGGAGAATAGCGACCTCTAGTGGCTTGTGCTGGGCAGCTGTGCACAGACAGGGCTTCTGCTTCCTGCCCAGTTGCTTTGGGGTTTATCTCCGCTGTTGCTGTGGGCTTGGCCTGGCTGGGGCTGTTCCTCCAAAATGGTGGAGCCCCGTTGGAGGGGGAGCGACCAGGAGGCTATTTATCTCCATAAGGGGCCTCTGTGCTCCCTGCTGCCCAGGGGGTTAGAGTGCCCAGAGATCCCCAGATTTCCTGCCTCTGGTCTAAGTGACCTGTCCTGCCCCTTTAAGACTTCCAAAAAGCACTCTCCAAACCAAAACAACAACAGCAGCAATGAGAGAGGGAACAGAAAGGAAAAAAGAAAGGAAAAAACGCGATTTTTTTTTTTTTTTTGTCCTCAGGTGCCGGTCCCAGGCACCCGCTCACTGGTCCTGCTGCCGTGTCTCCCTAGCACCAGGGTCCCTGTCCTTTCAAGGCTTCCAAAAAGCACCCACCCACTGGTCCCGCAGGGAAGGAATGCTCGATATTCTTTGTCCTCAGTCGCTGGTCCCAGGCAACCGCTCACCAGTCCCGCCGCCCTGCCTCCCTAGCACCGGGGTCCCTGTCCCTTTAAGGCTTCCAAAAAGCACTCGCCAAAAAGAGAGAAAAAAGGGGAAAAACGCGCGATTTCCTCCGTCCTCAGGTGCCGGTCTCAGGCACCCGCCCACCAGTCCCACAGGGATAAACGCGCGATATTCTTTGTCCTCAGGCACCAGTCCCAGGCACCCGCTCACCAGTCCCGCCGCCCTGCCTCCCTAGCACCGGGGTCCCTGTCCCTTTTAGGCTTCCAAAAAGCACTCGCAAAAAAGAGAAAAAAAAAAGGGGAAAAACGCGCGTTTTCCTCTGTCCTCAAGTGCCGGTCTCAGGCACCTGCCCCCCGGTCCCGCAGGGAAAAACGTGGGATATTCTTTGTCCTCAGGCGCTGGTCCCAGGCACCCGCTCACCAGTCCCGCCACCCTGCCTCCTTAGCACTGGGGTCCCTGTCCCTTTAAGGCTTCCAAAAAGCGCTCGCCAAAAAGAGAAAAAAAAAAAGTGGAAAAACGCGCGATTTCCTCCGTCCTCAAGCGCTGGTCTCAGGCACCCGCCCGCCGGTCCCGCAGGGAGAAACGCGGGATATTCTTTGTCCTTAGGCGCCGGTCCAAGGCACCTGCTCACCAGTCCCGCCACCCTGCCTCCCTAGCAACTGGGGCCCGTCCCTTTAAGGCTTCCAAAAAGCACTTGCCAAAAAAAAAAACCGCTCCGGTTTCTTTCCACCTGCCGGGAGCCGGGGGGAGGGGCGCTCAGGTCCCGCCGGGCCGGGGCTTGTATCTTACCCCCTTCGCAAGGCGCTGGGTTCTTGCAGGTGTGGATGTGGTCTGGATGTTGTCCTGTGTCCTGTGGTCTCTATTTTAGGAAGATTTTTCTTCGGTATATTTTCATAGCTCTATGTGTTTTTGGGAGGAGATTTCCACTGCTCTACTCACGCCGCCGATACATTTTAATAATATTTAGTTGTTAGAATCTGCAAACAAGATTTCATTTCTCTTTGCTGAGGAGTTATTAAAAAAAGCGTATTTAGAAAACATCTAAGGCTGCAAGTAAACCAGTAGTTGCTGGCAGTGTGAAGTCTATGATGTAGTGAAGAGCACTAAATTCCAGAACTGCCTCCATATTGCTTTCCACAATGGTTGAACTAATTTACATTCCCACCAGCAGTGTAGGAGGGTTCCCCTTTCTCCACAGCCTCACCAACATTTGTTGTTGTTTGTCTTTTGGATGGTGGCCATCTTTACTGGTGTGAGGTGATACCTCATTGTGGTTTTAATTTGCATTTCTCTGATAATTAGCGATGTGGAGCATCTTTTCATGTGTCTTTTGGCCATCTGAATTTCTTCTTTGGAGAACTGTCTGTTCAGGTCCTCTGCCCATATTTTTAACTTGGATTGTTCACTTTTTATTTGTTGAGGTTCATGAGCTCTTTATATATTTTGGATGTTAACCATTTATCACATCTGTCATTTATGAATATATTCTCCCTTACTGTAGGATGCTTTTTGTTCTATTGGTGGTGTCGTTTACTTTACAGAAGGTTTTCAGCTTGATATAGTCCCACTTGTTCATTTTTGCTTTTGTTTCCCTTGCCCGGGAAGATATGTTCATGAAGAAGTAGCTCATGTTTATGTCCCAGAGATTTTTGCCTATGTTTCTTTCTAAGAGTTTTATGGTTTCATGATTTACATTCAGGTCTTTGATCCATTTTGAATTTATTTTTGTGTATGGGGTTAGACAGTGATCCAGTTTCATTCTCTTACATGTAGCTGTCCATTTTTGCCAATTCGAACTGTTGAAGAAGCTGTCATTTCCCCATTGTATGTCCATGGCTCCTTTTTCATATATTAATTGACCATATATATTTGCATTAATGTCTGGAGTCTCTATTCTGTTCCAGTGTTTTGTGGCTCTGTTTTTGTGCCAGTACCAAATTGTCTTGATTACTGTGGCTTTGTAGTAGAGCTTGAAGTAGGGGAGCAAGGTGTCCCCTGCTTTATTCTTCCTTCTCAGGATTGGTTTGGCTATTTGGGGTCTTAGGTTGTTCCATATGAATTTTAGAACTATTTTTTCCAGTTTGTTGAAGAATGCTGTTTGTAATTTGATAGGGATTGCATAGAATCTGCACATTGCTTTGGGCAGGATGGCCATTTTGAAAAAATACTAATTCTTCTTAGCCAAGAGCATGGAATGAATTTCCATTTGTTAGTATCCTCTTTAATTTCTCTTCAGAGTGTCTTGTAGTTTTCAGGGTATAGGTCTTTTACTTCCTTGGTTAGGGTTATTCCTAGGTATTTTATTCTTTTTTTTTTGAAAGGGCATCTCTCACATTTATTGATCAAATGGTTGTTAACAATAATAAAATTCTGTAGAGGGGGGTCAATGCTCAATGCACAATCATTAATCCATCTCAAGCCTAATATTCATCAGTCTCCAATCTTCTGAAGCATAACAAACAAGTTCTTACATGGTGAAAGAATTCTTACATTGAATAAGTTCTTACATGGTGAACAGTACAAGGGCATTCATCACAGAAACTATTGGTTTTGATGACGCATTATGAACTATGAACAATCAGGTCAAATATGAATATTCATTCGATTTTTATACTTGATTTATATGTGGATCCCACATTTCTCCCTTTATTATTACTATTATTTTTATTTTTAATAAAATGCTGAAGTGGTAGGTAGATGCAAGATAAAGGTAGAAAACATAGTTTAGTGTTGTAAGAGAGCAATTGTAGATGATCAGGTGTGTGCCTATAGACTATGTGTTAATCCGAGCTAGACAAGGGCCTTAAAACATCCATGGATGCAGATTTCTCTCAAAACAGGGGGAGGGGGTGAGGTTCTAAGCCTCACCACTGTTGATCCCCAATTTCTCACCTGATGGCCCCCCTGCGACTGTGCCTGTCTTAGGTTGTTCCTCCCTTGAGGAATCTTACCCGTCTCTGGCTAACCAGTCATCTTCCGGGGCCATACAGGGAAATGTAAATTTGGTAAGTGAGAGAGAAGCCATATTGTTTGGAAAGCTTAGCTTTTTACTTCTTTGCAGATTTATGCCCTGTGGCTTCTATGCCCAGCACTTGTCTCGAGGTATCTTTACCACCTGGAGGAATTAGGATGCTCGGTAAATTCGATATGAGGCACGAATTCTATTTAAGGGTTGTAATTAGGAAGGAAGAAGAAAAGCTATAGAGGTAGCATATGGAAGAAAACATGGGAGGATTGATTATTTCTTTGATATATCTTCTTGTAGAGTACCTTAAGCATGTATAGGTTTTAAACTACTAACTTGTGCACACATATTAACATAATAGGAATATGGTGACATAAACTAAGCAAATCTATAATTAATAGTCATCTCAAGTGAAGCCAAGAAAACCAGTTAGGCACCCTAGGCATTTGTGAAAATTTGTCTATGATATGATGGATATTGTCCAACTGTACTTGAACAGTCTGAGAGAAATCAGACAAATTAAAGCAACCTATTTCTGGGATCTGTTCACATCCCATATGTTCTTTTAACCGTAGATAGTCTATAGTCGTAAGATTTTGGAGCGCTACAACTTGCACCCCTCCCAACTCCTGGTTGAGTTCCAACAGTACAGATCCACTCAAATTCATTGTCTCACTGTATGCACATGCCAGCCTAGACATCTCCCTCCTCATTCCAGTGGCAAGTCGAGGAAATGGTGGGATGGACGCAACCACAACTGCAGCATCGCCCGGATCCCTGTGGAGGCTTTTTGATGATCATCCCCCAGCACGAGTCCTCCAGAGAGTACTGATGCCGGAAGCTCCTCCTCATATCATATATTAGTTCATTTTCTGGGTAGCCAAGCTAGGCCTTGATCTTCTGCAGAAAAAGAAAGAGACCCTTTGCCCACACTTTGACATGCCCTCTATGCCACTGTGTATAACTCATTGGAGGTCAACACACAGGAACTGCTTTTTTATTTTTATTTATTTTTATTTTTATTAAGAGAAAGGAATATTGTCAGAAAAGAGTATCCTTTAAGTGATCAAAATTAAGGATATTTAAAGCACGCATTAATCTTTGATTTACCAATAGTTTTTTATCCTATCAAGGAGTAATCCCCCTTTTCTTTCATTCTTTCTTTTTTTTTCCTTTTTTTAATCTTTAGTCTACACTTACATGAAGAACACTATGTTTACTATGCTCTCTGCTATACCAAGTCCCCCCTAAAAACCACATTACAGTCACTATCAGCATAGCAAAATGTTGTAGAATCACTGCTTGTCCTCTCTGTGTTGTACAGCCCTCCCTCCCCTTTCTTCCTCCACCCCCATGCATGCTAATCTTAATACCCCCTTTCTTCTCCACCCCCTTATCCCTCCCTGCCCACCAATCCTCCCCAGTTCCTTTCCCTTTGGTACCTGTTAGTCCATTTTTGGGTTCTGTAATTCCACTGCTGTTTTGTTCCTTCAGTTTTTCCTTTGTTCTTATACTCCTCAGATGAGTGAAATCATTTGGTATTTCTCTTTCTCCGCTTGGCTTATTTCACTGAGCATAATACTCTCCAGCTCCATCCATGTTGCTGCAAATGGTAGGATTTTCCCTCTTCATACGGCTGAGTAGTATTCCATTGTGTATATATACCACACCTTCTTTATCCATTCATCTACTGATGGACATTTAGGTTGCTTCCAATTTTTGGCTATTGTAAATGGTGCTGCGATAAACATAGGGGTGCATCTGTTTTTCTCAAACTTGATTGCTGCATTCTTAGGGTAAATTCCTAGGAGTGGAATTCCTGGGTCAAATGGTAGGTCTGTTTTAAGCATTTTGATGAACCTCCATACTGCTTTCCACAATGGTTGAACTAATTTACATTCCCACCAGCAGTGTAGGAGGGTTCCCCTTTCTCCACAGCCTCGCCAACATTTGTTGTTGTTTGTCTTTTGGATGGCAGCCATCCTTACTGGTGTGAGGTAATACCTCATTGTAGTTTTAATTTGCATTTTTCTGATAATTAGCGATGTGGAGCATCTTTTCATGTGTCTCTCGGCCATCTGTATTTCTTTTTTAGAGAACTGTCTGTTCAGTTCCTCTGCCCATTTTTTAATTGGGTTATTTGTTTTTTATTTGTTGAGGAGTGTGAGCTCTTTATATATTCTGGACGTCAAGCCTTTATTGGATCTGTCATTTTCAAATATATTCTCCCATACTGTAGGATTCCTTTTTGTTCTATTGATCGTGTCTTTTGCTGTACAGAAGGTTTTCAGCTTAATATAGTCCCACTTGTTCATTTTTGCTGTTGTTTTCCTTGCCCGGGGAGATATGTTCAAGAAGAGTTCACTCATGTTTATGTCTAAGAGGTTTTTGCCTATGTTTTTTTCCAAGAGTTTAATGGTTTCATGACTTACATTCAGGTCTTTGATCCATTTTGAATTTACTTTTGTATATGGGGGTTAGACAATGGTCCAGTTTCATTCTCCTACATGTAGCTGTCCAGTTTTGCCAGCACCATCTGTTGAAGAGACTGTCATTTTGCCATTGTATGTCCATGGCTCCTTTATCAAATATTAATTGGCCATATATGTTTGAGTTAATGTCTGGAGTCTCTAATCTGTTCCACTGGTCTGTGGCTCTGTTCTTGTGCCAGTACCAAATTGTCTTGATTACTATGGCTTTCTAGTAGAGCCTGAAGTTGGGGAGTGAGATCCCCCCTACATTATTCTTCTTTTTCAGGATTGCTTTGGCTATTCGTGGTCTTTGGTGTTTCCATATGAATTTTTGAATTATTTGTTCCAGTTTCTTGAAGAATGTCTCTGGTAATTTGATAGGGATTGCATCAAATCTGTATATTGCTTTGGGCAGGATGGCCATTTTGACGATATTGATTCTTCCTAGCCATGAGCATGGGATGAGTTTTCATTTGTTATTGTCCCCTTTGATTTCTCTTAAGAGTGACTTGTAGTTTTCAGGGTATAGGTCTTTCACTTCTTTGGTTAGGTTTATTCCTAGGTATTTTATTCTTTTTGATGCAATTGAGAATGGAATTGTTTTCCTGATTTCTCTTTCTACTGGTTCATTGTTAGTGTATTGGAAAGCTACAGATTTCTGTGTGTTAATTTTGTATCCTGCGACTTTGCTGTATTCCGATATCAGTTCTAGTAGTTTTTGAGTGGAGTCTTTAGAGTTTTTTATGTACAGTATCATATCGTCTGCAAATAGTGACAGTTTAACTTCTTCTTTACCAATCTGGATTCTTTGTTTTGTCTGATTGCCGTGGCTAGGACCTCCAGTACTATGTTAAATAACAGTGGGGAGAGTGGGCATCCCTGTCTGGTTCCCAATCTCAGAGGAAATGCTTTTGGCTTCTTGGTGTTCAGTATAATGTTGGCTGTGGTTTATCATATATGACCTTTATTATGTTGAGGTACTTGCCCTCTATTCCTATTTTGATGAGAGTTTTTATCATGAATGGATGTTGAATTTTGTCAAATGCTTTTTCAGCATCTATGGAGATGATCATGTGGTTTTTGTCTTTCTTTTTGTTGATGTGGTGGATGATGTTGATGGATTTTCGAATGTTGTACCATCCTTGCATCCCTGGGATGAATCCCACTTGGTCATGGTGTATGATCCTTTTGATATACTGTTGAATTCTGTTTGCTAATATTTTATTGAGTATTTTTGCATCTACATTCATCATGGATATTGGTCTGTAATTTTCTTTTTTGGTGGGGTCTTTGCCTGTTTTTGGTATTAGGGTGATGTTGGCTTCATAGACTGAGTTTGGGAGTATTCCCTCCTCTTCTATTTTTTGAAACTCTTTAATGAGAATGGGTATTATGTCTTCTCTGTGTGTGTGATAAAATTCCGAGGTAAATCCGTCCAGCCCCGGGGTTTTGTCCTTGGGTAGCTTTATGATTACCGTTTCAATTTCTTTGCTCATAATTGGTCTTTATAACTTTTGTGTTTCTTCCTTGGTCAGTCTTGGGAGGTTGTATTTTTCTGGGAAATTGTCAGTTTCTTCTAGGTTTTCCACCCTGTTAGCATGTAGGTTTTCATAGTAGTCTCTAATTATTCTTTGTATTTCTGTGGGGTCCGTCATGATTTTTCCTTTCTTGTTTCTGATTCTGTTGATGTGTGTTAATTCTCTTTTTCTCTTAATAAGTCTAGCTAGTGGTATATCTATTTTGCTTATTTTCTCAAAGAAATAGTTCCTGTTTTCATTGGTCTTTGCTATTGTTTGATTCTTCTCAATTTTATTCACTTCTGTGATCGTTATTATGTCCCTCATTCTTCTGACTTTAGGCCTCATTTGCTCTTCTTTTTCCAATTTCAATAATTGTGACTTTAGACTATTCATTTGGGATTGTTCTTCCTTCTTTAAATATTCCTAGATTACTATATACGTTCCTCTTAGAACTGCTTTCACTGCATCCCACAGAAGTTGGGGATTTGTTTTGTTGTCATTTCCCTTCATATATTGGTTGATCTCTATTTTAATTTGATCATTGATCCATTGATTATTTAGGAGCATGTTGTTAAGCCTCCATGTGTTTGTGAGCCTTTTTGATTTCTTTGTACAATTTTTTTCTAGTTTTATACATTTGTTGTCCAAGAAGTTGGTTGTTAGAATTTCAATCTTTTTGAATTTACTGAGGCTCTTTTTGTGGCCTAGTATGTGGGCTATTCTGGAAAATGTTCCATGTGCACTTGCAAATAATGTGAATCCTGCTACTTTTAGGTATAAAGTTCTGTAGATGTCTATTGGTCCATCTGTTCTAGTGTGTTGTTCAGTGCCTCTGTGTCCTTACTTATTTTCTGTGTGGTGGATCTGTCCTTTGGAGTGAGTGGTATATTGAAGTCTCCCAAAATAAATGCATTGCATTCTATTTCCTCCTTTAATTCTGATACTGTTTGTTTCACATATGTTGGTGCTCCTGGATTGGGTACATATATGTTTATAGGGGTTATATCCTCTTGTTCGACTGACCCCTTTAGCATTTTGTAATGTCCTTCTTTATCTCTTGTTACTTTCTTTGTTTTGAAGTACATTTTGTCTGATACTAGTACTGCAACACCTGCTTTTTTCTTCCTATGGTTTGCATAAAATATCTTTTTCCATCCCTTCACTTTTAGTCCTTGTATGTATTTGGGTTTGAGATGAGTCTCTTGTAAGCAGCATATAGATGGGTCTTTCTTTTTTATCCATTCTATTACTCTGGGTCTTTTGATTGGTGCATTCAGTCCATTCACATTTAGGGTGACTATTGAAAGATATATACTTATTGTCATTGCAGGCTTTAGATTCATGGTTACCAATGGTTCAAGGTTAGCTACTTTACTATCTAACTGTCTAACAACTCACTTATTGAGCTATTATAAACACAGTCTGATGATTCTTTATTCCTCTCCCTTCTTATTCCTCCTCCTCCATTCTTTATATATTAGGTGTTTCATTCTGTGCTCTTTTGTGTTTCCTTTGACTGGTTTTGTGAGTAGTTGATTTTATTTTTTGCCTTTAGTTAGTATTTGGTTGGTCTGCTTTCTTTGCTGTGATTTTATTTTCTCTGGTGACATCTATTTTGCCTTAGGAGTGCTTCCATCTATAGCAATCCCTCTAAAATAGCCTGTAGAGATGGTTTCTGGGAGGCAAATTCCCTTAACTTTTGTTTGTCTGGTAATTTGTTAATCCCTCCTTCATATTTAAATGATAACTGTGCTGGACACAGTATTCTTGCTTCAAGGCCCTTCTGTTTCATTGCATTAAATATATCATGCCATTCTCTTCTGGCCTGTAAGGTTTCTGTTGAGAAGTGTGATGATAGCCTGATGGGTTTTCCTTTGTAGGTGACATTTTTTCTCTCTCTGGCTGCCTTTAAAACTCTGTCCTTGTCCTTGATCTTTGCCATTTTAATTATTATGTGTCTTCATGTTGTCCTCCTTGTGTCCCTTCTGTTGGGAGTATTGTGGGCTTCTGTGGTCTGAGAGACTATATCCTCCCATAGTTTTGGGAAGTTTTCAGCAATTATTTCTTCAAATACATTTTCTATCCATTTTTCTCCCTTTTCTTCTTCTGGTACCCCAATAATGCAGATATTGTTCTATTTGGATTGGTCACACAGTGCTTTTAACATTCTTTCCTTCCTGGATATCCTTTTATCTCTCTCTGTGTCAGTTTTTCTGTGTTCCTGTTCTCTGATTTCTATTCCATTAATGGCCTCTTCCACCTCATCCAGTCTGCTCTTAGGTCCTTCCAGAGATTGTTTTATTTCTGTATTCTCCCTTCCAACTTTGTCCACACTCTTGCATATTTATTTGAAGCTCCATAAGCATGGTTATGATCTTTATTTTGAATTCTTTTTCAGGAAAATTGGTTAAATCTATCTCCCCAACTTCCCGCTCATTGTATGTCTGGGTATTCTTGTCTGGATCAAATTCCTCTGCCATTTCGTGGTGATAGAGGTAGTCATGGGCATTTGGCATGTGTGTCAGCTGGGAGAATTAAGTCCCTTCTTGCTTGCTGTTTGCCTTCCTCTCCTGCAAGAATGGTGACCCCTAGTGTCTTGTGCTGGGCAGCTGTGTGCTGACGGGGCCTCTGGCTTTGGGAGGTCGCTGTACTGGCGGCCACTTTCAGGCTGCTCCCCTGTTATGGCAAGGCTGTGCCATAGGGGAAATGGATGGTAGGCTGTTTATCACCATGAGAGTCCTCAAAGCTGCACTGCCTCCCAGGGGTTAGGATGCCCAGAGTTCCCTGAGATTCCCAGGTGCTGACTGAGTGTGCCAGGAAGCTTCTGTCCAGCTGTGAGGCCCCTTTCCCTTTATGACATTCAAAAAACACTCACTTTTCTTTTGTTGCAAGGCAGGGGCACCAGCTGCAGGGACCCACTCACAGACCTTACTGTTCTGTTTACCTGATATTCAGCACACCATGCACTGTTTGTCTGTGCTCTCAGTGTGGATAACTGGAGCTTTGTATTTAGCAGTCCTGGGCTCCCAAAGCCTCCCTGCCCCAACTCCTTTCCTGCCGCTGGGGAGCTGGGGTAAGGGGTTACTCAGGTCCCGTCAGGCCACAGCTTGTGTCTTACCCCTTTCGTGTGGTGCTGAGTTCTCACTGATGTAGATGTAGCCTGGCTGTTGTACTCTATCTTATCATCTCTCTTTTAGGAATAGTTGTATTTGTTATATATTGAAAAATATGTATGGTTTTGGGAGGAGATTTTCCCTGCCCTACTCACACTGCCATCATGGCTCCCTCTCTGATCATGTGGTTTTTGTTCTTTTTTTTGTTGATGTGGTGGATGATATTGACCAATTTTTAAATGTTGTACAATCCTTCCATCCCTGTGATGAATCTCAATTAATCATGGCATATGATCCTCTTAATGTAGTTTTGAATTCAGTTTGGTAATACTTTTTGAGTATTTTTGCATTTATGTTCATCACGGATATTGGTCTAATTTTCTTTATTGGTGGGGTCTTTACCTGGTTTTGGTATTATAGTGATGCTGGTTTCATAGAATGTGTTAGGAAGTGTTCCCTCCTCTTCTATTTTTTGGAAAATTTTTAGGAGAATTAGTATTATGTCTTCTCTAAATGTCTAATAAAATTCATCAGTGAGTCCATCTGTTCCAGGTGTTCTGTTCTTGGGTGGTTTTTTGTTTACTGACTCAATTTTGTTGCTGGTAATTGGTCTGTTTAGATTTTGTTTCTTCTTTGGTCAGTGTTGGAATGTCTTATTTTTCTAGAAAGTTGTCCATTTCTTCTAGGTTATTCAGCTTGTTAGCATATAGATTTTCTTGTTTTCTCTAATAATTCTTTGTATTTCTCTAGTGTCTGTCATAATTTTTCCTTTCTCATTGCTGATTCTGTTTATGTGTGTAGATTTTCTTTTTCTCTTAATAAGGCTGGGCATTTATTTTATTTTCCCAAAGAAATATCTCTTGGTTTCATTGATTTTTTCTATTGTTTTATTCCTCTCAATTTTGTT